>NW_027551565.1:3511807-3652520 GCF_008692635.1 Crocuta crocuta
CCCCCTGCATCAGGTTCTAAAAGTAACTGATGTGAATTTAGTACAGAGTTTTTCATGCTTTCCATTCATAGTTCCATTAGTGATTTTTTTACAGCGACCCTAAACCAAAATAGGTATCCAAGGTTCCATTTTTTAAGTGATAGTAATGTGAAACAACTTGAAAAATATTTATGTCCTAATAACGTAGTAGCCACTTGAAAAAATATTACACATACATTGAAAGAAACCATACATTTCATTCTTGAATAACTGGAGTTAATTACTAATTGGGTGTATGCATCTGTTGGGGACTGCACCTTCGTAAACTCTGGTATGGATTGAACACTGTCATCTCCGTTTTCTAGTCCATGCTGATTTTTGCACAGTACTTTTTTTTTTTTTTTTTNCGACTAAGCCACCCAGGCGCCCCTGCACAGTACTTTTTATCACAGCAGCCACTGAATACTTAGCTTTGCAAAGATAAGACATTAAAAGTAACGCATCATGCTGCTATGTTGAAACGGACCTACCACAAGCTAGTAGTTCACCTTGCGTGTATGTGAGTTTGCTACAGTGGCTTGGAGTGCCTCGGAATAGTTTGAGAACCATGGAGTCTAGTATTTTGATTTTTTTCTCCCTTTCTTTCTGCACATCAAAGGATAAATCTAAAATATACTTGTATCTTTAATATAGAAAGTTGTCTTTCTTGGTTTTGATGTTAAGAGTCGGAATATTTTGCAAAAATAGAGATATTTAAAAATCTTAACACAGCAGAAAAACAGATATACCATGCTACGTAAAGTAAACATGTATAGAATTTGCCTGGATCCAAGTTTAATGTATACTTGCACTCACTTTGGAACTTTGCTTTGTTTGGTAACAGTTGTTACTACAGAGGCTTAAAACTATCCTGTACTTTTTAGGATGTAGACTAGACACCGTTTATACTGTATAAAAGTGAATATTTTATTTACTGGATTTACACTGTGCCAAATATGCTATGTACACATTAGTTACTATATTGATTTCTCTTTGTAAAACAAGGGGAAACAATCAAATAACACTCAAATCTTTTTGTTAAGTACACAGTGATGGCCATCCCTTGAATATTTTTAAAGCTTATCAAGACACAAAGAGGGAATTAACATTCATTACAGTTTGAGAATAAATTTAAAGCTTACTGAAAAAGCATAGCTATCTTATATACAGTTTCACCTTTGTGTGACAGAAGGGAACCATTGTAGAAAAAATAAAATCGTCTGAGAATCGGGAATAGGAATCTATCATGAAATCTTAAAATATTAATGACCTAGAGTAAGATTCCTAGTTCAATTGTTAGGTGTTATTTTAGGAATTTATTTTAGAAATATTTCTTCCTAATTCTGCTGATAAAACATTAGCTGAAGTCTAATAAACTTGATATATTTGTGACTCCATGTAGCTGTGCTGCCTTGGGCAAGGCAGCAGTCTCCTGGGCAATGGTTAACTCAAATGTGATGTAGGAATAATATTTTACCTGGTTGGCCAAGTGACAAAATGTAGGAAAGTGAATGCTTTATGAGAATACGCCTTCTCTGTAAAATGCTGGTGTAAGCAGTCAGTTATTTAAAACAGATAGCAGTGCAGATGTAACAAATGATATGGGATTAATAATCCCATTGTGCTCATTTAGCTGGAACAATCCAAGATAAATTTATACCATGTCAGATCTCCAGATTTTCAGGGTGGGGTGGGTGGGGTGGGATGGGATAACCTGTTTTCAACTATGGCATGGCTATGAATGTATGCATCTAAGCGAAATTTATGTCCCTTGATATTAACTAAGAGGGAGCAGAACTGTCTCCCCTAATCTCCAACCTTGCACTTGAAAACTACACAAATTGTGTGTCTAGTTTTCTTAGTTTTCTTTCTGTTTTGATTCAAGTGGTGTATGCAATAATGAAACATTTGTCCTCTCAATCTCATAGTTGGGGTAAAGGAGTTTGGAACAAAATGGAAGTGATAAGTCAGCATGTGAATAATTGCAGAATTAAATATTCAGGGAATGCCTTCCATAAAATGTTGAGAGGTGAGGGAGAATATGTCAAGCTCATGTGATGTTCAAGTGCTTTATGTCACCCCCTGGACTGGAGCTGAGTCTCGGTGATAGGCTCCTGAGAGGTAGGAGGTATTCCAGGTGACTGGAGGACCCCCAGATGAATAAACTTGGACTAGCATGGGTTGTTTGGGAAGGTAAAACTGGAGAGTTGGTGCAAAATTGTGGAGGACTATGATTCAACCAAGGGATTGAATTGTGTCCAGTTAGGAGTGTGCCCTGGATAAGCCAGGAGCACTAGAAAGCTCCACTCGGTGGTGGCCTGGCTACTTTGTGAGAGAGTCACACCAGCCCTTTTCCTTTGCTGTATATAACATCTCTGATAAGCTAGTCAGTCATGTAGACTTTTCCCATGCTGTTTGTATGGCTCAAGTGACACGCTGTAGGTTTGAGGCTAGACACAGCCTCACTCTTGCCCACCAATCTGGCCAAACTGCCTTCTGCAGGCAGGCTGATCCCCTTATGGGGGCCTCACCTCCCTTGCTGTTCCACTTCTCACCTTGGCCCCTTCTGCTCTTGTGGCCTGGAGCACCAGCCCCAGGGTCCTCATGCCCCACTCTGCAAACATTAAGTCAGCTTTCAATATTTGTGAGGGTTTCCTGTATGAAAACTTCTTATTTCATCATGTCTGTAGTGTGGAGTACTCTTCTCAGCTCCCACTACTGTTGAGGAATTTCATGGCTGTTTATTTTATTTCTTATTTCTGTTTTAGGAGTAAAACTTCTTCAGACTATAAACTTCTTGGTTTATAGGATCGGCAATTTACTCATCTTTGAACTTTTAGAGCCTGGTTCATAAAGTGTAAAAATGGAATGCGTTTTAAAGTCCTGCAAGAGGACAAGGCATGCCGAAGGAATAAATGTCTAATAGTAGAATTCCAAGCATCAGACACCTAAGTGAAGAAACTAAGCCCAGCCAGGTAACCTCGCCTGCATAACTTGAAATCACCAAATGGGAAACCACTTACGTTCTAACCTACGTGTAGCTTCAGCTATTTTGTGTTATAACCCTAAGTGAGGTTGCTGTGCTTTTAAAAATTACTATTTTAACTTTCGGCAAACAGTGGTTCATTGACATACTCTGTTTGAATTGTAAATTAAAATGTCAATGCGTAGAGAACATGCAGTTATTAGGGATTTGTTCAGTCTTTTCTGTTAATGAGGTTGGGTGGTTATGGTAGTATGGTAAGCAGAAAACCACAGAATTGAAAGTGGGGTGGTAGTCCTGACGTCAGGTGGCCTAGACGGTTCCCATGGTGCTTAAGGTGAGACTGGCCAACTGACAGTTCAGGTTTCTCTCAGAAACCTGTCCTCCCCTTTAGCTCTTCTTTAGACACCTTGTAAGTACTCTTCTTGACAAAGATAAAAGCAGAGTTGGAGAAAAGTTTAGACAAGTCTTAGGATTTCAGTGTTTTTCACCTTTTTGCTGTAGCATGGAACACTAGTTCATTATCCAACAAAAATAAGGAATGATACTTATCTTACAGGGTTTATCAGTGCTGCTGTGTGGCCTTGGCAAACATGAGGCAGCCATGGGCTGCATTTGTTTGTAGTTCAATGATAGAAGAGTGAGAGACATTTATTACCCATCATAATTCCTCTAAACCTTTTGTATTTATTTCATAAGAGGAAGATGTATGTAACTTGAGACTTACTGTCCTCCAAGCAGATGTGAGTTCATTCGTGGCAGTAATCATTGAGCACTGCTCTGTGCCCAGCACTGTTCTAGACTCCCAAGAACAAGGCTGCAGACCTCGGGGATGTCATGTCGTGCTCTATTGCTCTGGCTCCTCACCATGGCCGGCCCTCCACACACACATCCAGTTTGCTTCCTGCTTCCTGGATGGCCCTTCAGTCTGCTCCTTCCCATTCCCAGCTGATGCCACAGTCCAGGCCTTCTGTTGTCTCTGAACTGTGCTATTACAGTGACAGCAATATTCTCTACACTTTGTTTCTTCCCTCTCCAAATGAGTACCTCCATTTCAAAACCCAGATGATGGACTCAGAACATTCTGGTCGCCTTATTTGTTCAGAAGACATCAATAACCTCCTCTGTTCACAGAATAACATCCTGGCTGCTTTACACATAATTATTTCCAGATTTATGTTCTAAAACTATCTTCTAGCCATTCCCCAACCTTGAGGCATCTTTCTTCTTCTCTGTGAGTGTCCAGGCTGTGCTGTACCCAGGCACATGCAGCCAGCTCATGCTTTAGGGCCCAGCTCAAGTTACCTCCTAGAAGCCTCCCTTGGTTTCTTTAAGTCAGAGCATTAGCGCTCTCCTCTACATTCCTGTAGCACATTATGTACATGTGTTCTGTGGCATTTTTCTATTTACTGTGATTTGCAGTTGTTTGCTTATTTCCCATACTCAGTTGTAAACTTTGTGAGGGGAGGGAATGGGTTTTGATTTTTGTGTCTCATCAATGCCCATAATGACGCTTGACCTGTAACAGGTGCTCAGTTGTATTCTATGCTTTATATGTGTTTCTAATTTCTTGCTGTTTGGCTTAGTTTTCATAAATTACGGTTATCTGTGCTCGAAAGAGAAACCAGACTCTCATCATCCAAACTTAAAAAGTCAGGTAAAGCAGGTCAGAGGTGGTTTTGTACGTGACAAGCAGGTCAGCAGCTAAGTAGGGAGATTTCTTGAGACTGTTTCTCCAGCATCATTTGTGATCAGCTGTATAATCTTGAAGTTTCTTAATCTTTCTGAACCTTTTCCCTTGGTTGTAGTGAAATGAAAATATCTGCCTACTAGGATTGTTATAAAGACTAAATAAGGTATTTGAAATGAAGCACTCAATGCAATGCTGCCCCATAACAGTTTTCCGGCAAATGCTCATGTGTACACATTGCCTGTTCCGCCCGCAGCCTCTGCTGCTTCAGTAGACTGGTTTTGTCTCATGTCACCTTACTGGTTCCACGCTGCAACTGACAGAAACAGAGCCGGGCAACCTCTTCAAATGCTGGCCAGTGACCTGAGACACGTCCAAGCATGAAGGGCTTCTCCTAGATAGTGGATCGTTATTTCCTGCTGTAGGAGATTATGCTAGGCGATTCTAAAAGAATGAGTTATGTAGGGACATGGGAAGTTAAGGTAAAATAAAGTTGGATTCTGAGAGGCTGTGTTGGCCCTGTACGAGGCTGCAGTTACGAGCAGCCAGGAGAAGGTGGATACACAGAAAGGAGCAGGAATACTGTACTGGGGCAGCAGTCAGGGAGGGACGCTGGGAACGAGATGGCAACTCAGTTCTGAGTAGCTCTTCATAGCTTTCTGGAAAGTATGACCCTCTGCATGTTGCCACACAAGACAAGAGGTGGAGTCGTGTGGTGTGTGGCTTAATGGCTGTTAGGACCTATCCTCTAGCTGGTCAGGCAGGTTCACACAGTACCTGCACAATTGATGCCTGGTGTGGTTCTCCAGACAGGGAGTTACTGAGGAATTGTCTGCAATGTGATCCCGAGGTCCACTTGCTCCCAGCACTCTAGGTCCTTTCTGCACTGGAGAGGCATGACAGGGGTAGTCTGTTCTCCCTGGGAGGCTCAAATGTCACCTGTGGCACAAGGGTACAAGTCACTGGGCTGGTAGATCACACTCATGACTCCTGTGTCGGATAGGAGCTTGGCATTAGGAGCCAAAAGAACTGAACCAGAGAGCAGGAGTCCACAGACTATGCCATTTACAACTGAAGTTAAATGCTACCTGTGTTGAAAATTTGAACAAAAGGGGGAAATCTTAGTTCAGTTTTGCAGTTTAGGCAATGAAACTGTGGTCTAATACAATCCATCCATTCTAGTCTAATAGTTCAGAAATAACGTTAAGATTTACTAAGGGTCCTCTTTGCACAGTAAATCCCTGAATCTCCCATCTCTCCTCTCCCTCCTCCCAACACCCAAGATGAGGCACAGCCCTCCTTTACCAGATAGATTTTCTGACTCAGCCTGGAAAAGAGTTCCTATTTTAATTGGTTCCTTTCTCTTTTCATCCTTTAGCACCAGAAGTCACCCTGTCTCAAATACATTTGCAACCAGATGTCTAGGGACAAAATGATGTGAAGTCAGTTTTAATTTGTTTTATAAGCAATTATCAGTTGTTTTATCTCTGGAGCTTTTTGTCTCTAGGAAAAATAAAAATAGGGTATATAAATTGGTGGGTGTAGACTGTCGGAGCTTGTGTAGCGTGACTTGGTACAATTATAATTTAAGTTGAAAATACTTATTGACCCCTATCCATCTTTATGCAAGCCTAATTATTTATGCTTTCTGCTTCCTGTCTTCTTACCGCCTGACTCTACAGCTACTGAACTGCTTGTTATCATCTTGGTCATTGGGAAGGAAAGAAGAGGGAAAGGCATAGAAACGCAAGCTAGTTAATTTTATTGCTTCATAACTTGAGCCTATGAAGAAGTTTAGTGGGGGAGGAAGTACTGTTGGCCTCAAGGTTATTTGAGACTTCTCTCTGGTTCATTTCAGTTTGTAGAAAATGAGAATCACTAAGGACCTGGGGGAAACAGTTGTGTTTAATCCCAAAGTGCAGCTCAGGCTCCAGCAGTGGGAAGTTTGCACACCTGGTTACAGGTGGAGAAGTTCACTTTGGGGGCACTTCTCTTCATAGCTACTGACTGCCTTTCAACCCTGCAGATACTAATGGTCAGGGATAAACCATACCCCCACACACCTGTGACCCCTGAACCGCCACACTTGACAGCCAGTGCCTCTTCCCATTAGTCTTGTCTATATCTTGGGTCACAAAAGTAATGTTTGGGGCATCCCTGTCAAATTTAGTTTTAAACTAGAAGCACACTGTGCTTCTTGGAAGCAGGACCAGAGTTCTAGTAGAGAGAGAACCACCATTTGCAATATCTTTTCCTCTTTCAAGCTATTTTGTATCAGATTATAGACAGTGAGTTTTCAATCTTCGGAGGTCTTTTGGGAAAGCAGATTTTAACTTTTTAAATGTTTGAAGAAAAGATATTTAATGCCTTTGAAAGCTAATTAGTTCAATTATTTATTGAACATTTGAATGCCCGCTCCATGGTGAATCATCTCATTACTTGAACAGAAGAGAATCATAACATGGTTCTCAGATACTTTGATTCTGCTCTGTATTTTAATCTATCTCTGGATAGAGCTATGAAGAAAGTGATATTTCTGTTTTAAACTTGTCCAGCTTTTTTCAAGATGTCTCCTGGTATCTCAGTGGTAGGCCTGGATGAGACAGATAAGCTTCCACTGTGAGGGCCTGGATGAGTATACCTAACATGGTTTAGGGCTATCTCCAATCTCCACATGTCCATGAATCCCAACCTCAGAATGGGAGGCGATGCTAGACTGAAGCAGCACTCAGGCAGGAACAAGCCTCAGCTCCCTTAAGTAAGGGCTACAAGAGAGACCGGATGTTCAGTGGTTAAAAACACCAGACTGGAGTCAAACTTGAGTGATTACTATATGCTACATTTATCACAACTAAGGAACAAACATTGGTATATTGCTATGAATGTCTTTTACTCATATTTCATTGGTTTGTCCCTAATGTCCTTTTTCTGTTCTAAGATCCTATCCAAGATACCACTGTACATATAGTTTCATGTTTCCTCAGCTGCCTCTTATCTGTGACAGTATGTAAGACTTTGTTTTGGATTACCTTGATTTTGAGGCATACTGATGAGGTATTTTGTTGAACATACCTCCATTTTTAAAAATACTGGCTTTATTGTAGAATTCACATACTATGAAATCCAACCATTTAAAGTATACAATTCAATGGCCTTAAATATATCCACTAAGTTGTACAACCATTTTCAAAGTCAGATTTAGAACATTTTCATCACCCTCAAAAATCAGCTCTAGAATGAGCCATTTCTTTAAGGAGCCTAGTTTATTTTATTGGAGAAAGATATTAGAAACCCAGATCCGGGTGCTGAGTGTGCTTGTTGCTATTGGGGTGTGTGTTGCTATTTCTAGGTTCTCTCAGTGCACAAAACTAGGAAATAAGTATATGCCATTTAGCCCACATATATACATGTGTCTGTAATTATTTTGGTATCTGTGTCTAATGCTGAGCATGACTTTGAAGATCACTTTTTTTCCCTGTAATTTACTTATTTTTTTCTAATTTACATCCAAGTTAGCACATGGTGCCACAATGATTTCAGGAGTAGATTCCTTAAGCCCCTTACCCATTTAGCCCATCCCCCGCTTCCACAATCCCTCCAGCAACCCTCTGTTTGTTCTCTATATAGAAAGTCTCTTATGTTTTGTCCCCCTCCCTATTTTTATATTCCTTCTGCTTCCCTTCCCTTAGGTTCATCTGTTTTGTATCTTAAAGTCCTCATATGCGTGAAGTCATATGATATTTGTTGAAGATCACTTTTAAAGAAATGTACTGTGAGATGAGTAAACACCTCAAGCGAGATTTAATGTTTAAACATTATGGCTGCTTAGTGTCACATAGAACCATTTGTTTCAGAGGGGAAACAGTGGTAAAGATTCCTCTACCTAATAATTACTGCCCCACATTTAACCACAAATGCAGTATTTTCCTACCCATCAGAAGACAACTCTCATCATACCACGTGGCTTCTTTTCTCAGGGTCTCTGGTTGTTCATTCTCTTCCAAGCGCCACTGGTTACATGAACTGAAGCACATCCATGTGAATACTAAAATTGGTGTTACATAAAATTGCAATAAGAATTTAAAAAATACTTCTGTATATAAAACATTACTAAAGGAACTATTTCTTTAAAGAATATGCATATGGAAAAATTATAAGGATATTCACTAAAATGTTATTAGTGTGTTAACTCAGGATAGTTAGATTAGAGGGGATTTGGTTCCCTACTTTTTGTTTGAATTTTCTAAATTCTTCACATGCTACTTAACACATGCTACTTGCATGTAAGAAAAAAGTTCTCCCTAAAAGTAGATACTCTTATTAGAGGAAGGCCTAATAATGCTTTAATTAGACCATAACTTTGCTTAGCCATTAACTAAAGAAACCAGGAATAGGACTTTTAAATGAGATTAATGGATTAAAAGTGATTTTCAATCTAAATAGGAGAAAGGACAAGTCATGATAAAAGCAAAACTTTTTTTTTTAATGTTTTATTTATTTGAGAGAGAGAGAGACCGCATGAATGGGGGGGGGGGTCAGAGAGAGAGGGAGACACAGAATCTGATGCAGGCTCCAGGCTCTGAGCTAGCTGTCANGCCTAACAGGAAACCTCCAGCCTGTGGTTTGGCCTGATGCTCTCGTTGAACCGGGTCTTTGAAACTAAGTATGCCTATGGAACCTGGGCATCCTATAAGGTGAAATGAGCTCCCTGTTAAATAATTTGTTTAAACGTAAATCCACAGCTCGAAGCCGTACAACTGGGGACTTGGATTAGAAAGGGGAGAGCCCTGAATCACCCACCTGTGGGAGATGCTGCTCAGGCCATTTCATAGAAGGTAAAAACAGTGGCTCCTGGAAGTTGCACATAAAGAGGAATTAATATGAGAGGCTAATACATAATGCATAATTTGGAAATGCAATTTTTGTCTTTGGTTACTTTGTTTCTTGATTTTTAATGTTGGATCGCTATCACTAATGTGTGGTTAGTAATTGCCCAGACCAGGGAAGTTTATTTAGGAAAGCACAGACTGGCTTACCATTCAACCAAAACAACCAAAGCCTGGACAAATTCCTTTTCTATTCCAAATGTCAAATTTTGTTGTCAGATAACAGTTAAAAGAAGATTTCATAATTTCTCAAAACTACTAAAAAATTTCTTAGTCATTTAGATTTTGTATTTATGATGAGATTTTAAGCCAAGATTTAAACGAATATTTAAAAATGTTTTCCTATATCATAAATTTCAACTGAGCAGCCATTAAGAACAAGTACTAAAAACTTGCAGATGAGTAAAAGGGATTGAATAGAACATTTAGCTCATGTCCTACCTGTGTAATTCTTTGCAATAAATTGGTAGAATGAGTGAACCAGTAGTGAAGGGAAGCAGATGTTGAACCAGTTGTAAAGGAGATGAAGCATGACCTTAGATAAATGGCCTCAGACAAGTTACTTAACCTAATGTAACCTCCTGACCGCTCCATAAAGTAGATCTTATTACCCCTAGGTTATAGATGAGGAACAGGCAGAGTGTAAAGGACTTAGAGCCTAAACTATAGGAAGTTCTGTATGAGTTGGTTAAATAAATACATACATTTTTTTTTAAATGTTTTATTTATTTCTAGGAGAGAGAGAGAGACAGCGTGAGCAGGGGAGGGTCAGAGAGAGAGGGAGTCACAGACTGAAACAGGCTCCAGGCTCTGAGCTGGCAGTCAGCACAGAGCCCGACGCGGGGCTCGAACCCACAAACCGCGAGATCATGACCTAAGCGAAAGTCGGACGCTCAACCGACTAAGCCACCCAGGCGCCCCAAATAAATACATACATTAAAAGGAGACTGAAAGACCATGTTCTGTGACCTTGTCTGTTTTTGAATCTTCAGCCTCTGAGAAATCAAAGATGATTAATGTCAAGTTGTTGTCTAGACTAATAATTAAATCCAGTTCTTCAGTTGCTTCTTGATCACTTGATACTACACATTCTTGATACAGTTTTTTTTTTTTTAAGTTTATTTTAAGAGAGCGAGAGTGTGAGGGAGGGGCAGAGAGAGAGGGACAGAGAATCCCAGGCAGGCTCTGCGCTGTCACTGCAGAGTCCAATGGGGGTCCCCAACTTACAAACCCTGATAACGTGACCTGAGCCGAAGTCAGGCCCTTAACCAACTGAGCACCACCCCCCTCCAGGTGTCACAATAAATACAGTCTTAAAAGAATTCCGAGCTTGGTGACTAGGACTGCAGCAGAGAAGAGGATAAACTGCCCTCCATCTGATCTCTACTTTTGCTTAATATGAGCTGGTCTGTCTATACAGACAAAAATGCACTTTCCAAAGTATTTTCTAAAAATATTCTAGAATTTAGGGGATTGTGAGACAAGGATGTTATTCTATGAAATTTAACTTCTGGTTCCTAAAATCTGTAAAGCCATTTTCTTTGGTCCACAGTGGTATTTTTTTTTTCTTTGAAAACTAGGAAGATAGGAGATTTGAGGAAAGTTTTTGCTTTTATAGTTTAAGTAGGAATTCTTATACTTGGCAAATTCATATCTTTAAATTTTCAAAAGCTGAGAAACTTTGTTTTCGAAAATGTGTTATGTGTGTTATTAATACCTTGCCCATTGAGCTTCAGAAAGAGTAAAGATTTTACCTGTCTCTTTCCTTTCTCCCTCACAACTCTTCCCTATGCATGCTAAAGAAATGGCACTTATTTTTAAAATTACATATATTTAATAAAAATTGTGCTTTTTGGTCTTAATTTCTTTTTTTATTTTTTTGGCTTTAATTCTATTGGAACATTTCACAATTCTCCTTATAAAGGAAAACTATTTAAGTTGACTTTAATTATATTTCAGTTTATGTAATAACTCATGGCAAATAGATCCTTATATAAGGATTATCTTGGTAACATGTACTTAATATAAGATAGGAAAAAACTCATTGTCCACCCAGAAGATGTCAAACAAAATAGGGTTCATGCATAATCTAGTATTCATGTAGCTGTTAAAAGAATACAAAGCTCTATGTGCTGATAGGAAAAACATATATAGCTTAGTGATGCTTATGTTGAAAAAATACAATTATGTAAATGCATAAAAAGAACTGTAAATTGTCTAAATTAGTTACCTTTGGGATAGGTCAGTGGAGGGGGGAAATTGGGGTTTCAACATTTTAATCTGTATTCTGTATGCTAGAATCTTTAAAGAGAATAAATTAATGTATTATTTCTATTTCTGTATTATTATTTAAGTCCATATTAGGGATTTAATAATTTTTACATTTTGTGTAGGTGGGTGGAATATTGCAGATATCTGAAGAGCAGTTTTCTTCCTCTTGAAATCCTTTTCCCATTCTTCTTTCTCAGCACATGGGCTCCACTTCTTCAGTAGCCAGTCGTAACTTCTGAAGAGACTCCATTGTGATGTTAATATTCAGTCGCTGCATTTGTTCCCATTAAAATTTCTCTCTTTCTTGGGGAGTTTTCCTTCCTATTAAGTGAAAATGGGAATGTGGTACCAACAAAAAAACAACCTCAAAATCCTTTGGAAGCAAAGCATCCTTCAATAATATGTTGAAGAGTAACCATGTATTAGCTGGTAATGCTTAAAAATACGAATTTTTCATAATCTACTTAATTTCATGTAACATAAATGTTTGCTTGGTGATAACTCTAGTTGGCCCAATCCAAACTCCAGACACAAATACAGATATAGCATTCTCCTTTTTTGCCCTCACACCCTGCAATGTTGAGTGATCCCCTTGACTAAAGGCATTTGGATGGCAGCATCTGCCTGAGGTAGTCAAGCCACCAGATGCAGAATGATGTGAGTCAGTTGCTCCCGTGATGATGGAAGGTTGGTGGCCAGGTGTCTGAGCATGGGCCATCCAATTTGTTTACTCCAGGGATAGCAGCCATTGGAAAACTGATCTTGGAGTGTGAGATGAGGGTGGGAGGGCAAGTCTGTGGCCCATCAGAGCTTTTGGGCCCTGGGAAGTGGCTTTCATAGCTACCCACCTATCCTTTTCACCTTGCCTGTTCTCTGCAGCAGGCTCACTTTTCCATCTGCAGGATAGGATCCCCAGTAGCCAAATTCTTGGATATACAATCTGTCCTCACTATGTCAGTCCTTAATTCCTCTTAAAAGCTTGAGTCCACTTTACTAGCAACTTACTGTTGGAATCTCCCAAGCAATGACCTGGAGCAGAGGTGGAGTCTTCTATTTTGTCTCTAGTACTTAGCCTGACATATCATAGGCATTTCTTAATTGTGAGAAGAGGAAAACAAAGGCAGGAATGAATGAGAAAGGAGGAAGGAAAAATTTAATTTCTTTGCCTCTCCTCCATGTGTCACTGTACTTTCCTCTTGCCTCCTTATCCTTTCTCATTTCATTTTCCATACCATTGATCTTCCTTCTAGTATGCATCTTTCTCCATCTCTTTCCCCGTATCTACATTTCTTTTTATTCTCAATGTCAACTTCAACTGTCTTTGAAGCTTCTTCTTTTTGTGCGACAGACTTTTGGTCTGTCTCACCCTGTTGTCTTAAAAAAAAAATTTTTTTTTTTTTAATTAAAAGAATCAGATCTCATGGGAAGCCTTCTCATTTGACCACCTGCAGGGCAGGGCCACTGACCCAATCAATAGTTTTAAGCAATTAAATCTTTCCCAATCTTGACCTGGTTCCAACTTAGCCTTCTAGGTGTTATCCTAAACCAGTTTCTCATTGGCTTCCTGTTTATTCATCCTAAAGCCCTTCAAGTTACTGTCAACAAAAGAACTAACATTTTCAGGGGCCCAGATCCTCTGCAATCTTGGGCACTGATTAGCTGGTCCTATGAATAACTAGCCATCCAAGTTTTGCCCTACCATTTGACTCCAATCTCATTAGTCACCCTGAAGCTCTTCTAATTACCATCAACAAAGGAACCAACGTTTTCCTGTACCCTGTTCCTCATTCAATGTAGACATTGTCTACAAAGTAGACATTGAATTGAATTGCCTACAAAGTAGGATTGTCTCTATGAATAAAAAATTTGGCTAAGTTTTATCTGTTTCACTGTAGGCTCCTGTATGGTGACTGTAAAGCACTTCTAATTACCATGAGCAAAGGAGCTAACATTTTCCAGCACCAGTTCCTCACCCAGTGTGAACACTGCCGGGGTCGTCTTTGTTAACTAAGATTGGTCATATGTGCTTTGTCCTACCACAATCTCAATCTACATCTGTCTGTAGTTTCTCCTTCAGTCTTGTAGTTATCATTAGCAGGGAAGCCAACATTTTCTGGGGTTCAGTGCTCACTAATGTGGGCCTCACTTGGCTCTGGATTCAAGCACACTAATAAAGAAGCAGCTCTGGGACCCAATTCTTTCCTAATTAAGAGGCTAGTTCTCTATCTTGGAAGACTCCATTTCTAACACCTCAGCTTCTGTCCTACTGTCACCAGTACTGACACTTACCAGTCCAGTGTTCCCAGATCTCGTTATGTCTGGACGTCCTCCCAATAGCTCCCTAGGTGATACTCAGTAAGGGGTAACACTAGGACCCTGGTTAAATATCCATTGACTGGCAGCTTCTCCTTTTCCTTGTGCCCTCATATCCCATTTCATTGCTTTCTGCTCTTCTCATCTCTGTCCCTCCTTTGTCTTCATGGTTTTAGAAGTGACACTAGAGAAAGTCATTAGAGTAAAACAAGTGCCATTCTCCTAAAATTCAACAGACCAGTTCCTCATGTTCTGGTCCCAGCCTTGGAATAGGAAGTGGCCATGTTTCCAATAGTTAGTCTTGGACTGTTTCATGCTTCCACTGTTTCTTATGGTTTTGACGGCCATGTGTCTCCCCTGTCCCTTTTACCTTGTCTTTATCATGAACAAGTAAGAAACCAACACTCCATCTTCCTGCCCTGCCCAGCCTACTTGGCTGAATTTGCAATGGTCCTGTGGCCTTTCCATTCCATACAGCTACCTCAGACACTTGAGAAGCTCTGCCTGAAGAAGATACCCGAACTCTAAAATAAAATATAACGTTAAAAAACAAGAAGCCCCAAGAATCTGGAGCACCAAGCCCCTTTGGCCTGTTCCATGACTGGCAATACTTTCCCTTCTAGGGAGAGAGAACTTTTTGAACTTCCCCCTGTTCTGTGTCTCATTACCCAGCTCAGCCCTCAGGATTTTTCTTTCCTGCATAGGGAAGCACCTAGAAATCTCAGATCTCAAACAAAGGTAAATATCTTTCATAGCAGCCAGAGCCAAAGTGGCCAGTATATACACATCCAGAATATGAAGCAAACATATTAGGACATATCACAATGAATTCAATACTTTCCATGAACCTCCTTCCCCCTAAAACAGTCTTCATGGTACTCTGTGGGTCTGGGTTGGCCCCATGCTGCATCTAGTTTTCCAATCACCTTTATCAGCCCAGACTCCTTAAAAATTTCTTAGTTGGATATGCTGCCTACCTCCTCCCTACCATTATCTATTGGTTAAAAAGAATCAATTCTACCTTTTCTATTATCCCAATGGGAAATACAACTAGGAACCTCACCAGAGATAACAAGTCCTGCCCTGCTTCAGCCCCAAAGCCTGTAGTATTCTGCCCGTCAGTAATTTGTCATGATTACAAGGCCACTGTGTAATCATAGCACAGACAAAAATAACATGGTGCAAAAATATCAAATATCCCCTCACCTGGCTCCCATGAGTGACCACTGCTCTGTTCCTTTACCATTTATATCAGTAGCCCCCTGCTCTGTTCCTCCTAGCTTCTGAGCAGGGTCTAAGCTGTCCGGCAGGGTCTAAGAGCTGCTTCCAGGCAGGGATTGCAAGACTTCCTGTCAGAGTTTCTAGGCAGGGGACCAAGGGCTTTCTGTCAGAGTTCCCAAGGGTTTCCGCAGGTGGCGCTGGAGAGCAGCAGCTCCTTCTTCAGGCAAGCTAGTTTTGGGCCTGCCCTTAGTGGTGCTTTCCTCAGCCAGCTGGGTCAGTTGCATTCATTCAGCAAACATTTAACGGGACCCTAACAAGTCAGTTCTGGAAGATGCTTAGGAGACATGGTATCCGCTCCCAAACACCTCACAGTTCCCTCTAGGAGACATTCTCTTGAGAAGTTGATTTCCAAAACACAGACCTGTCTTCAGTTCCCAGGGGCCAGTGTTTCTCTGCGTCCGGGTTCCCACAGACCCCACAATTCTGTATTCCATTTTGACCTTCACATGGCTGAGGCAGCTCCTAAATGAGTTCCCTGCCAGTGGTCCTAGTCCAGTCTCCTTCAGAGTATATTCAGTCTCTTCTTGGTTGCTATCAAGGAAGAAATCATCTTTTAGGTTTCCCTTTAAGTTGTTGTTGTTTTGTCTTGTTTCTGTGTTTGGTTTGTGTGTGTGTGTGTGCACGCACACACGCATTTGTGCTGTTTTCTGAGAGAGAAGAAAAGATCCTCAGATTATCTTTGCCTCTAGGTAGCATTTAGATTCCCATCGAGGTGTTCCAGGGTCCACAGGGTAGAGCTCAAGGAAACAATTATGGAATCTTAAGGTCTATAGTGATCTCTGAAGTATGGAAATGTGGAGGAGGTCATTCAGCCAGTCACCAGCCCTACTTAGCCCAGCCCACTAGGCCTATTGCAATTCTGCCTCAGTTTTTTCATACTAGGTGTGGAATCCCAATGACAGCCACCCAAAGTGAGTGGATGCTTTGAAAGGACACACTTTGTTATTCAAAGCTGTTCTTCATTATGCTATGTAGTTTTGTAATTGGGAAAATTACAAAATTGAGCATTAAGTGAAAGCAAATTTCAAAATTATATTTATCATCATGCCTCGATAAAAATGTGAGTGCTTATAGACCAAATCTGGAAGGGAATATGAAACCGATCTGCTTGGTGTGTTAGGTGGGTTTGTAAGTGATTGTGTGCTACAAATTTGTTTTCTTTTTGTGATTACAATTTTCATTTATACAAAACATACAATATAATTGCTTTATAAAACAGCAGTGTCTGACAAAGTCATCCTGCATCCATGATAAAGGAAGACAAAAACAAGACTGTGTGATCATGTCTGAGCACATACAAAAATAAGGACATGGTATCAAAATATCAGATATCTCCTCCCCTGGCTCCCATGAGTGACCACTGCTCTGTTCCTCCTGCCTCCTAGACACATTATCAAAATATCCAAGTATAGAATTGCCCCTACCACCTGAGAGGACAGAATCCAGAACAAAACTTTCTTCACATCTTCCCCAACATCTATCACAAACTCGGTTCTCTTTTTAAAAAAAATTTTAATGTTTACTTTTCAGAGAGAAAGAGGTGCGAGTGGGGGAGGGGCAGAGAAAGAGGGAAACACAGAATCTGAAGTATGAAAGTCCTGCATTTTAATAGTAAGAGACTAGCAACAAGCAAATGAGAAAATATATAGTCACTGCCAGCACAGAGCCCAATGCGGGCCTCGAACTCACAAATCATGAGATCATGATATCCCCGAACTCACAAATCATGAGATCATGGTCTGAGCTGAAGTTGGATGCTTTACCAACTGAGCCACCCAGGCACACCTGTTTGCTTGTGTTTTAGTGAGCTCTATGCCCAGTGTGGGGCTTAAACTCAGGACCCCAGGATTAAGAATCGAAAGCTCTACTGGCTGAGCCAGCCAGGCGCTGTCCTCTTCTTACTGCAGACTTCCTTCTCAGCATCTCCTTTTCTGCCTTGGAGCCCCACTCATTGTTTCTGTGTTCTTTCTGAACCTTTCCTTTCCTCTTTCTCCTCTCTGTACCTCTCCTTTGCTCCTTCGTTGTCTGCAGTGAGTGACTCATTTTTGTTCATGTTGTATAGTTTCTTTCAGTTATTTGATGACCTGAGTTAATAATAAACTGGCGTTTACACAGTTAGCATTTTTATTACTTTGTCAGGGCTCCTGTAACAATACCACAAACCAAGTGACTTAAATGAGAGACATTTGTGGTCTCACCATTCTGGAAGCTGATGTCTAAGATCACCGTGTTGCCAGGGTGGGCTCCTTCTGAGGCTGTGAGGAAGAAGCTGTGCTAGGCCTCTCCCCCAGCTTCTGGTGTTCTGCTGGCAAACTTTGTGTTCCTTACATTGTAGATACATCATCCTGATCTCTGCCTTTCTGTTCACATGGCATTCTCCCTGTGTATGTGTCTGCATTTGTGTCCAAATTTCTCCTTTTTATAAAGAGATCAGTCATAATGCCTACTTCTAAAATGACCTCCTATTAACTTGATTACCTCTCTAACGACTCTCTTTCCAAATTGGGTCATATTCAGAGAGTTAGGACTTCAACATATTTTTGAGGGGGACACAGTTCAACCCATAAAAGTATCTAAGGGAATATGCATGAGGCAATCAGGTGTCTAAATATTCAGTAAATACTAATGTTATTGAGCATTTAGTATGGTCTGGGCACTTTATGCATGTTACCTTCTTAAAATAAAGAGGTAGGTGCTATGTTGATTCTCATTTCACAGATGAAGAAAGTGATGCTAAGAATAAGTAACCTGCCCAAGGTCACACAAATATTATGTGGCAATGCCAGGTTTCAGGTTTAGGACTGCATTTCCAGCATCTGAACTTCTAGCCATTATGTATATACTACCTCCAAGATGGACCACTGGGTCCAGGAAAGAAAAATGCTCCATGCTCCTTATTTCATTTTTATTAAGTGAAATCTGTTTATCACTTTCTCCATTTCTGCCAGTAAAATGGAAATACCCTTTCTTATTGTTTAAGGTATTATTTTGATGAATTTAAACAGTTAATTAATCTGCTTTGCAATTTTCATTGAGCTTTTCTTCATGCATCATTTTATAAGCTCCTGCATTGGTCATTTGGAAAATAGCGGCTTGTTCTTAGAAGATCTTCCAAATGCGGCACATTATTATAAAATAAAAGAAAGTCACATTTCTTAGTATCACCACTGATCTCATCAGAAGAGTCTTTGGGAAGGACATCCAGATGGCCAACAGACACATGAAACGATGCTCAGCATCCCTCCTCATCAGGGAAATACAAATCAAAACCACACTGAGATACCACCTCACACCAGTCAGAGTGGCTAAAATGAGCAAATCAGAGAACTCTAGATGCTGGCGAGGATGTGGAGAAACGGGCACCCTCCTACACTGTTGGTGGGAATGTAAACTGGTACAGCCCCTCTGGAAAACAGTGTGGAGGTTCCTCAGGAAACTAACAATAGAACTCCCCTATGACCCAGCAATAGCACTGCTAGGAATTTACCCAAGGGATACAGAAATGCTGAGGCATAGGAGCACATGTACCCCAATGTTCATAGCAGCACTCTCCACAATAGCTAAAACATGGAAAGAGCCTAAGTGTCCATCAACAGATGAATGGATCAAGAAGATGTGGTTTATCTATACCATGGAATACTACATGGCAATGAGAAACAATGAAATCTGGCCATGTGTAGCAACATGGATGGACCTTGAGGGTGTTATGCTGAGTGAAATAAGTCAGGCAGAGAAGGACAAATACCATATGTTTGCACGTATAGAAGGACTAGGAGGAACTTAAAGGAGGAACAAGGGGGAGAAGAAGGGCGGAAATGGTGGGGGAAAGGGAGAGAGGCAAACCATGAGAGACTCTTGAATGCTGACAAAAACTGAGGACTGATGGACGTGGGGGGGAGGGGGGGATGGGCATGGAGGAGGACACTTGTGGGGATGAGCACTGAGTGTTATGTGGAAACTAATTTGACAATAAACTATTTGTAAAAAAAAAAAAAAAAGTCTTTGGGATTAAGAAACTGTCAAGTTTCTGATCACTTGTGATCACAAGTTTTCAAAAGTCCAAATTTCATCTTTGAAACTTGAATTTTATTATTTGCAACAAAACTGTCAGTTGTTTGTCTCGAAGTGACAGGCTCACTGTTCATTTTTGGTGAAATGTCTACCAAACCCAAATCAGAAAAGCCTACTTTATCTATCAGCTGTCCTTTCAAATAAAAAATGGTATTCCATGTGAAAAGCAGCTCAGCTTGCAAATCAAACCGATGCACAAGGGTTTTCCCTCGAAAAAACTATCAAACTTGGGTATGATGCAGAAGACCTCTATGCCAAAGAGTACATAAGAAATAATACTTACGAAATGAGATACTATAAAATGTAATTGTATCTAACTCCTTCCTCAAAGACATTTGTAGTTGTAACCAGCTCCTCTCCACACGCCTTCACCTGCTGCTGGTGATGAATGCAATGACTACTAGTGTAGTTTGGTGCCACTATTCTGATCCATGCTAAAGAGCCAACAGTTTTATTCACTGTGGCTTTTGTACCATCACTGCTAGTGTTAACACAAATTTGAAAAAATGCAGTGTTTTAATGTCATTATGGAACTAGTTTCGACCTCACGAAATTCTTAAAAATTTTTTAAAAAAATATTTATTTTTGAGAGAGAGAGACAGAGTGCCAGTGGGGGGGGGTGGGGGGGAGGGGGTTGTATTTGGATGAGGCAAAGGGAGAGCGAAGACAATTCAAGCATGCTCCAGGCTGTGAGCTGTCAGGACACGAACCGTGTGATCATGATCTGAGCTGAAGTCAGAAGCTTAACCGACTGAGCCACGCAGGCACCCTGAACTCATGAAATTCTTGAAAGGGTCTTGGCCCTCTCAGAGGTATATAAACCATATTTTAAGAGCTATTCTTCTAGTAGAAAAAGCAAAAACCAGAGGGAGCCGCTAATCAAGCAATATATTCTCAAATCAGTAGAGCATGTGTGATAGACTACACTGCTTTATAAAGTAGATGTATCAAAATCTTCTGAACACAAAAAGAGAAAATGTTGACAATATCCATGAAAATCTCATTAATAGAAGTAGAATTTTCAAAGAAAATGTTAGAACTTCTTATCCTAGCAGTAGAACTTAACCTCAGCAATCAAAATTCAGATTAGAGGTATTATGACATGTCTTATTTAAGACATATTCAAGAGTTAAGACTCTCAGGACATGTTAAGACTGTTAGAGAGTCTTATGTGGTGAAAGACTAAGGAGCTGCCATGCTTCATGCAGATCTTCTAGAACTTAAGGCTACTGCCAATCAGAAGTCAGTTTAATAATTAAAATTTTATTTAAAAAACTAACATTTTATTTATATACAAACATGTACAACATAGNACTGATGAATCCACAAGCCAATGTGAGTGCTAAAGCTTCGACGTGCCATTTAACCTCCTCTATTCTAGCCCTCTGCCTGTCCCTTCAGAGGTAGACAGTATCCTATATTTTAATTTATTACTCTTGCTTTAAAAAAAATTTTTTTATTATATATATACATATGTATAAAACAATCATATTTTTGTTTTTGTACTATATTTATTGTTTTAAAACATGCTTTTTTCAGTCAACTTTATGTTTCTAAGATTCATCCATGTTGACTGAATCAGGATTCATTTCCACTGCTGTATAGTATACCATTACATGAATACACAATTTACTTATCCATTCTTTTGTCAGTGGTTCTTTGGGTGTTCCTGGTTTTTTGCTATCATTAATACTACTTATATGCAAAGTAGTTGTACATGTCTCCTGGTACATTTGTGTAAGAATTTCTCTTGGGCATATACCAAGAGGGGGGATTGCTGGTTTGTAAGATACACACATGCTTACCTTTACAAAATAATGTCAAATTACCTTGTATAGTTTTTGATACCAATTTGTAGTTTCACATAGTGTATAGAGGCATATGTAGTATATCTACTTATATTCATATAGGGGTATAGGATTTTCAATCTACTTCCTTCCCAATACTTGCTACTGGCAGTCAATGAGGGGGTATACAGTGGTGTCTTGGTGTGATTTTACTTTATTTTCTTGAGAAGATTGAACATCTTTCTGTATTTATATTCACCATTCTTGCTTCCTCTTCCTTGAATATCTACTTATGTCTATTGCACATTTTTCTACTGCGTCCTTTTTTATTGATTTGTAGGAGTTCTTTAGTGATTCTTGGTATTGATTCTTTGTTAGATAGATGTGTTGCTAATATCTATGTGTTGATAGGTCACATAGCTATAATTCTTAGGTACTATGAGAATGAGTTTGCGATGCAGCCAATAGGCCAGTATTACCCAAACTCAAACCCTTTTCAGAAGTCTTCAAATGATAAGGTCTTTTAAGTTAAGAGCTAGAAAAAAAACCTTCTTTTAAGTTTTCAATAACCAGGTGCTACTTACTGTTGAATGATATTACAGGCTATGGTCCCAGTTGTATTTTCTCAGTGTTCCACTTTCAGCACAAATGAATATTATAAACCTTAGAAATGTCAGTGTCAAAATGTGGACATGATCCAGTATCCTGATAAAATAGCTATGGAATGCTAAAATACTTATTATAACAACTAAATGCCCATAGGACTCCCTATCTCCCCAGGAAGCCAGATGGGAAGTAAGGAAGAGTTTTCAGAAATAAGAACAGAAGAAAGAAACCTCCAGATATTTACACGGACTTCCCTTGTGAATACCCTGAATTTCTTTACCTGTCTAAGAGGAACCCAACCTTCTTTAATTGGCAGGTCCATCCTCAGCTTCAGGACTAAATGGATGTTGGAGATAATATAATAAGATACTTTACTAGTGTTTTACTGCTTCATTTTCACTGTGCTGCTGGCTCCTTTACTTTACCCCAGATGGTGACAAATCCAGTAGCAAAGGGAAACCTCACTTCTCTTCTGGCAGGTAAAGATGTCAATGTCCTTGTAAGTGTATTTGTTTTTTTTTTTTTTTTTTCCCCAGATTCTTCCATCTCTTAAATGATGCCCAAATGAAAGCTGTCCTCTAAAACTAACACTTTGAAACTCGAAGAATACAAATAGAGATGTTTCTATGTTTTCTTAAAATTTACATTTTTATATTTAAAGCCCTAAATAATAGAACCCTTGCCGTATCTTGAAGCTCAGCAGTTTTTTTCCTCAAGCATGTCTAGTCTACTAACAAGCTTATCAAAGGCTTATTCATTCTGTTACTGTGTTTGGTCTTCAGCATTACTTTTTCATTCCTTTTTTGGAATTGCCATGTCTGTGCTTACTTTACCCATCTGTTCTTGCATGTTGTCTACTTTTTCCATTAGAGCCCTCCGCATATTAGTCACATTTGTTTTAAATTCATGGTCTGATAATTTGAACACCCTTGCCATATCCGAGTCTGGTTCTGACGGTCTATATTTTCAAATTGTGTTGTTTGCCTTTGGGTATGCCTCATAATTTTGTTGAAGGCCAGATATGATGAACTGAGTGAAAAGAATGCCAACAAATAAGGCTTTAGTGATAGGGTGGTGAGGTGATAGGAGGTGTGGGGGTAAGAAAGGTGTCCTACAGTCCTATGATTGGACGTGAAGTGAGCCTGTAGCCCTGGGCTGAGAACATGGCAAGTTCTTTTTAGTATCAGATCTACTGCTCCCTACCTTAGCTGGGACAGAAAGGCTAGGGTGGAAAAGGTTGGCTATTTCCCTTTCCTTAGTAGGTTAGGCCCTCATATAATGGTTTCTCTTGAGGGCAGGTCTTGTTAAGACAGAGTGTCCTGGTATATTTCAAAGTGGTTTTTTTTCTTCTCCCACTGCTGGAAGCGTGAGGGGCTTTTTCTCTGATATCACTGTGGGAAATAGGTTCGGTTCCAGGAGGTGAAACATAAAACTATGTCCCTCCTCCCTGGAATTTTTGACTCTCATATTTGTCCACACCGAGTCTCCAACACTTCAGCAGTTGCAGTTTAGGTTTTTCTACCCTGTCCTGGTTTCCACAGAGGCTTCTGCTCTGGTAAGTCGTGATTCCTTGTACCTGCCTATCTACAATTTTGAGGGTAGCGGTTTGCCCCATGACCTCTCTTTTCTGACATATCTAAAAAGAGTTGTTGGTTTTTCTGTGGGCCCAGGTTTTTACTTGCTGGTTAGGACAAAATGGTAACTTCTAAGTGCCTTACATATCAGACTAGAAACTTGAAGCTGGTACATCAAAGAACTCTTAAAATAAAAACCTTTTAAGCTTAACTCACTCCTAAGTTCTGAAAGTACTTTTCAACGACACTAAGTAAGCAGTGTGCTTAGTAGTCTGGTGAAAAGAGTACTCAGTGTTAGGGCACAGAGGCCATGACAGTAATTGTATTTATTAACAGATAATCTCAAAACAAAACAAAATCACCCAGAACATTGAAGAGAATTGGCAAGAGAACATAACATAAAGCACCATGAATAGTTTGTAAGGAAAGTGTCAAAACATGCAAGTGACCTGAATTTATTGTAGTCAATTTTATCTGTCACTTTAGGCTGTTATGTTGTGGTAGCAAATATACCCAGGATCTCAGTGGCTTATGACAACACAAGCCTATTTTCACTCATGCTGCATATCCCCTGCAGGTCAGCTGAGCCTTTGCACAGCTTTATTCTTCAACATAGTTTGAAGGAGTGGGTGCTCTATGGGACATGCCAGTCAGAGGAAAAGAGAAGATTTTGCTCAAGAGGGCCACACAGCCCAGCCCCTCTGTTTACCTTTCTTTGCTCAAAGCAAGTCATCTGGATGCTCCTGAGTTCAGTAAGGTGGGTTTCAGGAAAAGGTACTTATAAGTCACATGGCCAAGCATGACATCAGTGTGATGGGAGGTATAACCTTTCTACAGAAAGGGGTGTAGATATTTTGAATATTAATACAATTTACTATATGGGTTCTACCAAGTTTGCCCCAGAAGTGAATTGTCTGTGTAAAATTCTCCTTAAAAATTTTTTAAAAATATAATTTATTGTCAAGTTGGCTAACATATCAGTGTATATACAGTGTGCTCTTGGTTTTGGGGATAGATTTCTGTGAAAAAAACATTTTTTAATGTTTGTTTATTTTTTGAGAGGGAGACAGCATGAGTAGGGGAGGGGCAAAGAGAGAGGGAGCCACAGAATCTGAAGCAGGATCCGAGCTCTGAGCTGTCAGCCCAAAGCCCGACACAGGGCTGGAACTCATGAATCACAAGATCATTACCTGAGCTGAACTGGATGCTTAACTAAGCCACCCAGGCACCCTTGTGTAGAATTCACTTATCCATATTGTTGCAGAACTGTGATGACTACTGGGCAGTTGTTATTGGCCACCTCCATGCTTACTTTGAGGTTGAATTCTTTGACATTCCTTTGCTAGAGGATGAGGGGACAAAGGAGCTCATCAGATAAATACTTTTGTGAGGCACCCTTGGGCATCGGGTGGGACTGAAGACACCTCACTGGCTCTCATGGTATTTACAAAACAGTGCTCTCCAGCAAGTCCTTGGGGTAAACCTTGTTCCTGGAATCTCCACTGAGGGACAGGTGGTAGAAAAATGACTCCTCTTTTATGCCACATAAATTTTGGCTCTTGAAAAGTGTGTAGCTACCCCATTGCCATCAAGTTACATCTGTGTAATAAGAAGGAAATATGCTGACAGAATTATTCCATCTGTTCATAGATGGGGCTAAATTTCTAAATAGGCAGGATTAGGAACATGTGCAAGATAGGTAAACTAATAAATGGGCAGAAAAAATGCAGGAAGTGCTTGTTCTAGCAATAGCTAGAGGACAAAACTTCAAAAGTCAGGTCAAAATATTAACGAGATACTTTATGATTCAAAGACCATAAGCTGGCAGCTCACAGGATAAATCTGGACCATATATACCTCTGTTTGGGTAACACAATGTTTTAAATATTAGGAGATGTTGGGGCACCTGGGTATCTCAGTTAAGCATCTAACTCTTGATTTCAGCTCAGGTCATGATCTCACGGTTGTCAGATGGAGCCCCACATCAGGCTCTGCACTGAGCAGGAAGCCTGCCTGAGATTCTCTCTCAGTCACTGTCTCTGCCTTCGACCCCCTTCAAAAAAAAAAAAAAATCAGGAGATGTTATATTGAAAGAACCCAGGTTTCTGGCCTTTATTGAAAAATGGTAAGGTTTGTCAACTTTTGCTGACACCCTCGTTGGCAAAATTGGCTGGAGCATTGCTGTTGCCCCCTTGAGAGGCAACATGAATCTCCAGCTCTCTACTTGGGATCTGGATGGATTAAACACCTTAATATCAAAAATAAAACTTTGAAGTTTGTGGAAGAAAATGTAAGAGACTATCTGTCATGCTGTTTGAGGATATATTCTTTAAAAATTTTTTTTTAATGTTTATTCATTTTTGAGAGAGAGAGAGTGTGAGTGAGAGAGGAGCAGAGAGAGAGGGAGACACAGAATCTGAAGCAGACTCCAGGCTCTAAGCTGTCAGCAGAGAGTCCGATGTGGGGCTTGAACCCACATACCAGGAGATCATGACCTAAGCTGAAGTCAGATGCTTAACCGACTGAGCCACACAGGCGCCTTAAGGGTAGATTCTTAAACAAGAGTCCAGATAGTCAACATTATACATTAAAAATTTATTTCTAATCAAAATTGAGGATCCTTCTTTAATTTCTGAATATAATCAGAAAAATAACTCCATTTTGCAACAATCCGGTTGGCAAAAATTACGAAATCAGGTAATAGCAAATAACAGCCAAAGATTGGGGGGACATGAGATTCCTCATAGAACTCCTCATATAGTTGCTGGTAGAACTATAAACTGCTATTCCAGTGAGCTGTCTTGGCCATGCAAGGTGAAATCAAGAATACGCATATACTATGCCTAGAAATTCCTTGCCTGAAGAAATTTCAATATCTAGAGAACCACTTGCATAGAGTTAAAAAAATTGACCTCAGAGAGGCATATTACAATGTTCATGGCAATATTATGGATACATGTATTTGTAAGAGAACACGTATGAAAAATGATGAGACTCTAAATACATTAGAGTGACTGTCTATACCTGGGGAGACATTGGGATTGGGACTAAAGAGAATTAAAATAAGACAAATTGAAATAGAACAGAATAGGGGCGCCTGGGTGGCTTAGTCGGTTAAGCGTCCGACTTTCGCTTAGGTCATGATCTCGCGGTTCGTGGGTTCGAGCCCCGCGTCGGGCTCTGTGCTGACTGCCAGCTCAGAGCCTGGAGCCTGTTTCCGTCTGTGACTCCCTCTCTCTCTGACCCTCCCCTGCTCATGCTGTCTCTCTCTCTCCTAGAAATAAATAAAAATATTAAAAAAAAAAAAGAAATAGAACAGAATAACCTTGCAGGTGCCACCAATGGTAGCAGACTATGAACTGAGAAGTAGGATCCATTCAGTTCTGTAAACCTCAAGGTATAAAACACATTAGCAAAAAATTGCTATGTTTAAATTTTTGTTCTAAGATAACCCTCTTAGTCTTTTTTCTTTTTTTCCTTTTAACTTGCGTGGATGGAATGAATTCTGTGGTTTGGTCTGACTCGAGGAGCTCCACGGCCAGATGCTAAAGTGGTCGCTGCCGTTTCCTGGACGGAGGCATACATCTATCTGTGGTCTTCCTCGTGTGTTCATTTATCTCCATCCAATAAAGTCTAACTGCCAGATGACCTATACCTCTTTTCCTAAGCAGTGCCTTTGTAGAAACCAGAGGGAAAATTCCTGCACATTAAACTACCTTACTGCTGCTGGATTTGAAGTAGCAGATGTTGGTTGGATTTTACAAGGCCCCTTTGCCCTCTTTCTTCCTTTTCTGCCTGTTTTGACATTAATCTCTGTGCAGATCTGGAAAGGTATGTGAGGCATCCCCCAAGGAACTGTGTTAATGATAAGTCCAGATCTGGGCCTCTAAAGAGTCATACCGCCTTGCATTCGCAGAGTCTGGGGGGCCCCTACTGGCCTTTTTCATATTAAAGTTTTGCAGCAACTGTGGTAATTCAGAGAGAACACACATGCAGGATTGGGAGGTAGGGCTTGTCGTCTCCTGGGCAGAGAGCCTCCTGGCAGGCTGGATTTATTGGACTTTTCACTCTCCTTTACCATTTGGATTTCCAAATACGTTTTACTAGTTCAGGCTTTAAAGCTGAGAAATTCAGCCAAATTGTAAGAAAACACTGCAGGCTTAGTCCTCCAGGATCCAAGAACAATTGCTGAACTTTTCCAACTTAGCTGTAGCAGTCTGTGCTTAAGTGTCATGCCCACCTCCACAGCCAAAGGGACATCGCGCTTATTGGGTGAGATTTTTGTGATAAACCATTGAATTAGTGTATCTTATGCCTATCTTTTCAATATGTTATGCTTAGTGTTAATATTTCTAGTTTAGTAGTAACTGAACTGATTTTACAATGCTTAACAGCAAGATTTTTTCAATCTAGTTTTGAGTCATTCATTCATTCATTCATTTGTTTGTTCATTCATTCACCAAGTGTTTTCTGAACATAGGTGTCTGGTATGTGGCTCTGACTCCAGCCAGGTAATTGTTAGGTTGTCCTCTTCCTTGGGTGATGAGATTTGTACTGTGGTTATTGGCCTGAGCTGATCATAGTTCTGTCAGGTAAATAAATGCTGGAAATTAAGTGGCCATTCTCTCGTCAAGTTGCTACATGCCTTTCAAACTATTGGAGAGTTGATATTCTTAGAGACAGGAAGAAGAAATATGGGTGTCTTATTACTGACTTAAATTTTCATTCAATAGTAAACTTCACTGCTAGGTTTTAGTAAATATTACCTGCTTTCATGCTGTGCTTGAGGAAGGCATAGAATAATGTGGGATGGAATTGTATGGTGTGGTGTGGTACCGTATCATGTGGTGTAGTATGGTGTGGTATGGTGGATAGTACAGTACTATATAGTAGGGGGACCCCAGATTCACATGGCTCAGGCATTAACTTTCCCATTAACTTCCTTTGTGATCTTAGGTAAGTGTCCTAAATTTCTGGGGCTCAGTTTACTTAAAGTTATATGAATGTTTGTAATTGGAGTTACTGAAAGAAGTGAAGTGAGGTCTGTTTGTGCTCAGCACATAGTAGATGCTCGTTAAATGTCAGCATCTCCTATGGCATTCTAAGAGAAATGTACGGTGGATAGAAAGCCCCATCCTAGTCCTCAGGAACTAATAGTCTAGTTATGAGACATAGATACTATGTATAATCACCAGAGAAAGTGCCTCTGAGAAGAAACTTAAAAGGTGTAAGCTAACTTTTTTTTTTAAAGCTTATTTATTTATTTTGAGAATGACAGCAGGGGGAGGACAAAGAAAGAGAAGGAGAGAGAGAATCCCAAGCAGGCTCTATGCTCTCAGTGTAGAGCCCAATGAGGGGCTTGAACTCATGAACCTTGAGGTCATGACCTGAGCCAAAATTAAGAGTTGGCCCCTTAACCTACTGAACCACGCAGGTGCCCAGCACAAGTTAACTTTCTCTTCTCCATCAGTACCTCCAATTCTGGAAGTGAATGACTGACTTTTCTTTAAAAATGTATTTATACTTGATGTCCAGATGGCTTTCAATAAGCCAAAAATCCTTCTTCTTGGGGAAGTGCAATGCTTGAGTTTTAAATTAGGCTCAAACACACAGCCTCACATATGAATATTAGTGACTTAAGTTTGATATCCAGGTGAAAGTTATGTAAATGATCCATCTTGTGAAAACTCATGGAACATGTTATTTCTAGTGTTTGCTAATAATTAAATAGAAATCTAGTTGGGGTGCCTGGCTGGCTCAGTCCGAAACATGTGACACTTGATCTCAGGATCATAAGTTTGAGTCCCATGTAGGGCATAGAGATTACTTAAATAAATTTAAAAAAAAACTTAAAAAAAATCTGCCTTGAAGAGATTTTATTTAATGTGTATACCCTGAAAAGCAATTTCCTTTGCCATATTATATATTAAAAGATTGAAAAGCTTCCTTACATTTACATATCTCCATGCTATTTGAGGTGCAGGTGGTAGCAATATAGCTTGAATGTGTCCTTTGGTAGTGCTGGGTTAATGCGGGTATGATCTCTTCTTGAAGTAATTTAAAATTTGCATTGGTCTATGCTGGTAGATTCAGAAGAAAAAGCAAGGACTTCAAGGCTAATGGGATTTAGATTCTAAATCTATACCGTTTAGAATGAAGTGTTCAAAATTTGGCGAGATGGTGGTAGTCACATTTGCACAGAACCTTCTAGGATCAAGGATTGATACTTCCCCCTTTTCATGATAACTATTATAAGAACATTTCTGATCATTCAAATCATCCCAGGTGGTGAGCAGTGTGAGAATGGCCACTCGATTCCTCCCTAAGGGGCATTTACTAGGAAGGTGACCCCTCGCCCCATGCCAGTTTTATCTTGGGAAGGAAATGGTTCTGGACACAGCCTGTGCCTGAGCTTGGCATGTCAAATCTTATCCTTTGGTGGTGAGCTTAGCAATGCTTTGGAAGAAGTCTTAGTGCCCAGCTATGTACCTACTGACTTTGCAGCTCACAGGGACAATGTAGCTGGAGGTTCTTTGGGGACACTTGTGCTAGTCTGAAGCCTTGAGGTGGCACTTGTGAGCTTCAACTGCATTAGTGAAGTTGGGGCGGGTGTGCAAGTAGGAGAGCAGAGGGTTGGAAATGAGGTGATTCCAGGTGTGGTGACAGTCAGAGAAAGGGACTGATGGAGTTTTTAAAAGAAGTGGGGATTGGGAAGTGCCAATCGTTCCTCCCTTCGGAGGAGCGATTCACAAATTACTCAATGGCAGAGTTGGGACTTGAACGCAGGCCTTGTTCTGCCTCCAGTGCTGACTGTCTCTCCAGTCTGACTGCCCCTAATGAGACGATGTACTTATGCACCTAGGAGAAATAGAACTATGTTACTTGGCTAGTCTTCCCCTCTGTGCTGGACTGCCCATGGCTGAGGTGTCAGGGACCACTACTCCTGAAGCCCTGCGCAGTGCCATTAGTGTGTCCTTCTAGGAGCTCCCGCATCCCCAGTATATTTTTTGAGGTGATAAATTTAAACGTTTGGCTCTTTCCTTCACTACTCTCCCTGTGTTAGAATATTCTCAGGGTGGAGAATTCAGAGCTCCACATGGCATTTTTCATAACCCCCTGAATGAACTTGCATATGTCTCAACCTCAGTGGGTGTTGGAGACAAAAATACCTATTTTACTTGCTTTACATCTTGGGTGCTAGCTTATCGTGAGAAAATGCATATAGAAGTACATTTTAATAAGACACTTTAGTAGAAATGGGAGAATACAAAACATGCAGAGGAAAGCATTTTTGAGGGTTCCTATAAGATCAGAATAAAATTTACTATTCCTTTAAAGTAAATAAGTTTGGGCACCTTGGTGGTTTATTAAGTTGAGTGACCGAATCTTGGTTTCAGCCCAGGTCATGGTCCTAGGGTTGTGGGATGGAGCCCTGCATGGGGCTCTGTATTGAGCATGGAGCCTGCTTGGGATTCTCTCTTTCTATCCCTCTGCTCCTCTCCCCTGCTTTCATGCTTGCTCGCTCCCTCCCTCACTCCCTCCCTATCTCTCTCTCACTTTCTCCCTAAAATAAATAAAATGAAAAAAACATTAATAAAGTAAATAAGTCATTCCCTATTAAAAGCCCACCCCACAGAAGGTCATCAGGAGCACACTTATTATATAAAAAGAAATTAGGTTTATATTTCTTGCCGTAACAATACTGAAAGCACTCCGAAAGAACCATGAGGAGTTAAGAGAAGCTTCTTATAGGCTATGAGTGTGTGTTGGATGATTCAAGATGGGTTGAAGAGAGTGAAGGCCAATTCTGGATTGGATGTTTCCAGAAGCAGGAGCAATTTTGTGATTGTACATCTTAACAGTACTTATTGGTCACATAGGAGAACCACAGAGGGATGGGTGTTCTTGGTAAAGCAGAGGAGTAGCAATCACTTCTGTTAGACAGAAGAGGGGGATCTTTCATCATTTTTGTGTTTGAGGCGTGGCCTTATCTTTGTCCCCTTCCAAATATGGTAAAGGAGTGGCCTCAGTTAAACATTGTTCCTACTCTGTGAGTGTGATTTATATTCAACTTGGGAGCCTCACAGCCTAGCTGCCAGTAGGGCTGGGTTTGGGGCGTATTTATTCACCCCCTTTCCCAGAAGGCAAAGAAGGAAGTCATATTCCAGGGAGTGCCAAGGCTGAGCACTAGGGCAGACTGTCCCTAACTGGGTTTTGGAAGTTGTATAAAGAACAAGAATTAAGTTACGCAAACAAAAGAGGGAATCACTACCACCACCAAAAACCAAGGAGTGGAGCCTGTCTGGGAGGGCAAGTGATGGAGTGTGGGCCTGAAGCAATTCTAGATACAGACTGCAGCTTCTTGTCAGGCTCGGATCTGTACACAGGTATGTGTGAGGAGCCCACAAAAGCCAGGCAGGATTCCTATTTCCTGACTTTAAGTCCAGTGACCAGGCTTTCTCTCCAACACCAAGGCCAAGTTATCCCTTCTTCCTCCCTATTACCTTCCCAATAGTCTAGATCTATATACATAGTCTTCATTTTAAACTTTATTTTATCTAGGTAAAAATGAGAGAGGTAAACTATTAACATTGGTTACTGCTGGGAACTGATCCATAAGGGTTTCAGAAGAAGTCATCAAACTTTGCTTTATACACTTATTTAAATTTTATGGGTTAATTTATTTTTTAATTAAGTTAAAAGTGAAACCATGTAAAAATGGCAGTGATGGTGGAATGTGTGATTTGTCGCTGCTGATGCTCTCTGAGGTATAATTTTAGAACTAATATTTCCTTTGATTTTGGAAGGGAAATTTGAAATCCCCTCTTGTGAAGAGCATGATATGGATGTCTCAGATCTGTTTAAAAGATTTTTAAAAAAAATTTAATGTGTTTTAAAAATTTATTTCTGAGAGAGAGAGAGAAAGAGACAGCGTGAGGGTAAGAGAGAGAGGGAGACACAAAATCCGAAGCAGGCTCCAGGCTCTGAGCCAGCTGTCAGCACAGAGCCTGACTCAGGGCTTCAACCCACAAACCGTCAGATCATGACCTGAGCTGAAGTCAGTTGCTTAACCGACTGGGCCACCCAGGCGCTTCAAGGTTATTTTAATAAAATGCTAAAAAATCAAGATTCTCATACAAATGTAAAATGAAAAATGGCAATGATTTTATTTGATCACTAGTTAATGTAGAACCAGTGAGCTGTAGAACCAGTTCAAGAGAATTCAAAGAGCAGACATGTATACAGACAACCAGGAATGCTGAAATGAATTTGCTTAATAAATGTAAAACTGGCTTCTTGAAGACAGATGGATATCAATTTGCACCTCTACCTGACAAAATTCATTTGCAGTCTGTAGACAACAGCCATTTGCTTTTGGAAACTTAGTATAAGAAGGACATATTGGAGTCAGTCAGATTCTTCCCAGGGACAGTATCCATATGTCCCGGTAGAGGGAGGAGGTGAGGCAGTAAAGTCTTTTTTAAGTCCTCTCTTTTGCTTTGAAAGACCAAATTTCTGAAAAATTTCAGAAAACTTTCGTTAATTAGAATACTATCCACACTTCCTTAAATGTAGACTCTGCTAAGCCAAAGAAGCGGATGGTATTACTTCTGAAGACAGATATCCTCTAGGAGAACAGCTCTGGCTCTGATTCTAAATGCTATATAGTCTCCTTAGTTCAAGCTCCACGTAGTTTAAAATCCTGAGGGACTAGTCTGAGGTTTGCTTTGCAACTCCTTTCTTCATAGATGGTGAAAATTAGTACTATAAATAAGATTCTGGTAGTGCTGGGGTGGGTGTGACTTATAACAGCAACTATATCCCAGGCATCTAAGAAGTATCATTAAGATATTTAGTTAAATTAAACTCTTATTTATTATTTAGACTGCTAGGTTCTAAGAGGAAAATGGAAAAATTGTGCATTCTGTTATGGGTTATTGAAATTGCAAATCTGGCGCATTTTGAAGATCTCTCTCAACCACAGTTTGAGTGAATGAATCAATGGACAAAGAAATATCATTGCCAGATTTGAGTTATTGTATGTTTCTCAGTAACTTAAATAAAATTTATTTTAGGCCCCAGATATCTCCATCATGGTGATTTCTAAAGAATTGGATTTGGTTCAGGGTTGTGTGATAATCTTGTGCTATTCAAGCAACTTTGATTGAGAGTGCATGATTGTGAGCCAAGCAAACTTATTAGCTTGTTTTATTAAACTGCATTTGTACAATGAGACAAATTGGGTTTTCCAGGTTTCAAAGTGCTTCTCAGCCATTCAGAAGTGACTTGGGCAATAAAGCCACAATAATCAGATATTACTGAATACTTGACAATTGTACATGGAAAACTATATACTGATAATTGCACTTACTAAATAGTATAGAGACATTTTCAATGCTAGTAAAACATATGGTATTAAACAGATCATTTAAAATGTACATGTACCTTTTTTTTTGTAGCTATATCTGCTGGCTGGTTTTAATGTGCATGTGTATGATAGCCCCTATATTTTCACCTAAGATTTTTGTCAAGATTTTTGTTGGTTTGAACTATGCCCTTACTCTGAAATCCAGAACATATTTTCCAAGGTTTTAATAAATAAATTCTACCCAGTGCAACATTGCCATCCACGGTTAGTCTGGCATCTCAGCAATGACTTCCTTCAAGGAGATCTAAAATGCTGGAGGTAGAGTTTTATTGTTATTGTAGGAAAAGAAGATAATGGATATCCTTCATTCAGTGTTTTTTTTCTGCACATGAAATTCAAATAGGTGAGTGAATGACTACCTTCATAGTTAGGGGACAAAGAAACACTTAGTTTCTAATGTTAGCTAGGTACTCCACTGTGTGCCAGTGACTATGTTGAGTGCTTTAACTGCTATTTCTATTTTTTTTAATGTTTTATTTATTTCTGAGAAAGAGAGACAACTTGAGCAGGGGAGGGTCAGAGAGAGAGGGAGACACAGAATCTGAAACAGGCTCCAGGCTCTGAGCTGGCAGTCAGCACACAGCCCCAAGTGTGGGCTTGAACCCATACACTGTGAGATCATGACCTGAGCCGAAGTCGGACGCTTAACCGACTGAGCCACCCAAGCGCCCCTATAACTGTTATTTCATAGTCATGATTAATCCTCATCACAAGATTAGTATTGTCTCTATTTTTTTATGTATCAGAAAACTGAAATGTAGAATAGTTAAATGACTTGCCCAAGGTCATGCGGTTGGTAAGTGGTGCACCCGTGGCTCCAAACCCTGGAGACAGAGCCTCAAACTTTACCATTGCTGTTGTAAAGAAGTGAGTATTTTAAAATGATTCCTCATGAACTTGCCTTTTGGGAATTAAAAAAAAAATTGTTTTCTGTAGTCCTTCCACCATTAGGGCTAGATCATAAAAGGCTTTCTCTGCTAAGGAAGGGAAAAGATATTCATCTACCTGTAGAAAACGGCACTTGTGGGGATGACCACTGGGTGTTTTATGGAAACCAACTTGACAATAAACTATTAAAAAATAAAAATGAAGCTCATGGGCTGAGTCATGCATTAGAGAATTGTCGAATAAATATGTTGTACACCTGAAACTAATATAACATTGTATATTTTATTTATTTATTTTGGAGAGATAGAGAGCTAGAGACAACATGAGCAGGGGAGGGTGAAGAGAGAGGGAGACACAGAATCTGAAACAGGCTCCAGGCTCTGAGCTGTCAGCACAGAGCCCGACGCGGGGCTCAAACCCATAAATTGTGAGATCATGACCTGAACTGAAGTAGGATGCTTAACCGACTGAGCCATCCAGTGCCCCTAACATTGTATGTCAATTATACTTCAATAAAAATTTTGATTAATGAGAAAAAAAGGAAAAGTTCATTGGATAGGTAAGAAGGAGGCTATGACATAGAATTGCTTCCAGAAGGGAATGTTAAGTAGAAAATACTTCCCATGCTATGGGAAGAAAGGAGCTGAGAGAGGAGAGCCAGACAAGAGTTTCTTGGCTCTCTGTGTCCTCGGGGTTGAACGGGGTGGATGTGGTTAAGCATCTAAACAGGTTTGGGCTGTCAGAGGGTATCCAGGCTGGTAAGACTACATGTTGTTGAGGGAAGCCTTGAGTTTGTTATGGCACCTTGTTCAACAGAGTGCCATGGCATGGGCTCAGTTTAGAAGTAATGTCAGGGAGGGGTGCCTAGGCAGTGCAATCAGATAAGTGTCTGACTCTTGATTCCACCTCAGGTCATGCTCTCATGGTTGTTGAGATTGAGTCCCATGTCAGGCTCTGAGCTGACAGTGTGGAGCCTGCTTGGGATTCTCTCTCCCCCACTTTTTCTGTCCCTCCCCTGCTCGTGTATGCATTACTGTTATTAATTGATATATTTTGAACTAACAGTTGGAGGACTTTATATGTATAAAATAAGCATGTGCAAAGCTATGTATATGGTTTTATGAAGCATCACACCATCATTCTTTTAAAATCCAAGCTGTGTACCTTAATGTGTTATTGCATATTGCCTCATTTTCCATTTTACTTAGTTTTGTTAATTCTTTCCATCTAAATGATCATTTCTAGGCAGGCACTGTGTCTTATGGTGCATAAATAATAGAGGTTCTAAGATGATATGTATAGTACTTACAAAAGCTATAAAAATGTGAACTGGAGATCAGAAATACTCATTTATAACCAATTTACAAGCCAGAAAATTTCTTGAAAGCAATGCTGAACAAATTATACAGGAAAAGCTGGACACATAGAAATTAGAAATTAAATCAAATCCAATCAAGGGTTTAAAAATTCTGAATCTTTTTCCTTTATTTTCTCATTTCTTTCATTGTTTAATTTTATTTTTTTGCCTTTTCTCCCTTATTATTATAGAAACAGTGCAGCCTTAGGCTCACTGCAGATAAGACAAATAAAAGGATAAGCATAATGAATACTAATTATTCTATATACTTTAAAACTTGATAGATAGCCTTCCAGATAATTGTTAATACATTTTTTAAAAATGATCAAACCACACCTATTCTTTTGAAAATTATCAGAGGCTATACAACCAATTCCATCCTGTGGACATTTAGGTTGTTTCCAATTAACCCTCTTATTGGATATCCAGGTTGTTTTCAATTGGTCCCTTTTGTTGGATATTAGATTTTTTCCAACTCATTACTATTGTATTGCTACTGTCACATATCACTACAAATTTAGTAGCTTAACACAACACAAACTTACTCTCTTACAGTTCTGGAGGTCAGAAATCTGAATCAGTTTCATTGGGCTGAAGTCAAGATGTCAGCAAAGCTGATTCCTTCTGGAGGCTGTGAGTGGACAGTTCATTCCCCTGTCTATTCCAGCTTCTAAAGGCTGCCAGCATCCTACTCTCTGCTTTTGTCACATTGTCTTCTCTTTGGTATGGTATCTCCCCCTCTTTTTCTCTTATGAGGATACTTGTGAGTACATCCTTGGACCTACCTGGGTAATGCAGGCTACACTCCCAATCTCAAGATCCTTAACCACATCTGCAAAGTGCCTTTTGTGATATCATGTACCATGTTCCCAGGTTTGGGGAATTAAAATATGCATGTCTTGAGGGGCCATTATTCAGCTAGCCAGAAACAAACATTATAAACACTGTGAACAGGAAAATAGTCTGGGGAAAATTATAGGAAAAATCATCCTGAAAATTTTATGAAAAGTGGTAACAATGTTTAAAGACTTAGGAGCAGACATAAGTCTCAAAATTTCTAATACTGCTTAAAATAGGGACCAGCAGTGTCCATTTTAACCAAGACATTTCAACCAGTTTGAGGTCTTGACCAGCCTGTTTTCCACCACTTACCCAAAGTCCACCATGTAAAGACAAAGTAAATAAGGTAGAGTGGGGGTGGGGTTGGTTGGTGCATATCAGGATATGAGTCTCAGAAGAAGTGAAAAGTAAGCAGAGATATGAAGGAAAAGAAGTGGCTCAGGTGATGAGGCCTAAGGGAGAAAGGTCCTGACATGGGGAATGTGGTGCATATGTGAGTGAGGAAAGACCTAGAGATGAGAGAGTGTCCTGAGTTTCAGGCACTGATGGCAGGATTATGTGGCTAATAGAGTATTTGAGTTGTCAGTAGGAGGGGGGTGCTGCAAAAGAGGAAGCTGGTTAGTTAAGTAAGAGCTGGATCAAGATGGGCCTTGTAAGGCCTGTTGTGTGTAGATTTTATCTTAAGACAATTGCAGAGCCCTTGAAAATGACTGGGGTCTTCTAGTACATGAATTTAATGTTGCTAATACGGCAACACTCCCCAAACTGATCTATATTAGTCTGTCTGTCTTTTTTTTAAATTAGCTCTATGCCCAGTGTGGGCCCTGAACTCATGGTCCTGATATCAAGAGTCACATGCTATCGAAGAATGAAACTAGATCATTTTCTCACACCATTCACAAAAATAAACTCAAAATGGATAAAGGACCTGAACGTGAGACAGGAACCTATCAACACCCTAGAGGAGAAAGCAGGAAACAACCTCCTGGACCTCCACCGCAGCAACTTCTTACTTGACACATCCCCAAAAGCAAGGGAATCAAGAGCAAAAATAAATGATTGGGACCTCATCAAGATTAANCATTTTTTAAAAAGTCACGTGCTATACCAACTGAGCCGGTCAGACACCCCTCCACATTGATCAAGAGTCTTTCTTCCTTTTTTCCCTAAAAATTAATGAGCTAATGATTCTAAAATGAAATAGAAAGGGCTCAGAATTATTAAAACAGTCTTGAAAAAGAACAAAAGGTTTGGAGGACTTAAAGTTCCTGATTTTAGAATTTATGTCAAAACTAGAGTAATGAAATAGCACAACAGTGGCATCAAGATAGCTAGACATAGAGACCAATGGAATAAAAGTCCTTGCATTCACAGCCAGTTGAGTTTTGACAACGGAGCCAAGATAATTCAATGGGGAAATAAATAATCTTTCCAGCTAATGGTATTAGGATAGTCAGTTATTTACAATTTAAACAATGACAGCATGAACTTTGGCCTGACTGTATATCATACATAAATGTCAACCCAAAATGTGTTGTAAACCTAAATTTAAGAGTTAAAATTCGAAAGTATCTAGAAGAAAATGTATAGTTTTCTTTGAGCTATTGAGCTAATCAGCTATTAGGAACATGCAAATCAGAACCACAATGAGATACCACCTCATATCCATACTATAATACCTGCTAATGGCTATGGTAAAAGAAGGCTAATATAATACCAAGTAGTGGCAAAGCTGTGGAGATGTTGGGACTGTCACACATTGCTGCAGGCAATTGTTCTAAAGTGGTTCAGCCACTTTAGAAAACAGTGTGGCACCTTCTCAAAATGTTAAACATACAGTTTAACCATATGACTCAGCAATTCCACTTAGGTATCTACGCCAGAGAATTAAAATGTACTTCCTCACAAAGCCTAGTATGACAATGTTTCTGGCAGCATTTCTCGTACCAGGCAAAGAATGGAAAGAACGCAAATGCCCGTCAACCGATGAATGGATAAATAAGATGTGGTAAATCCATACAATGGAATGTTACGGGCAATAAAAAGGAAAGAATAAAAAGAGTAAGTACTGATGCATGCTAAAACATGGATGAACCTTGAAAACATGCTATATGGAAGAAGCCAGTAAGAATGATCACATAGTGCATAATTCTATTTATATAAATATCCAGAATAGGGAAACCTGCAGCAGCAGAAAAGTAAGCCAGTGGTTGATTAGATTAGGTTTGAGAGTAGAGGTGGGGGAAAGGAATGATTACTAATGGTTATGGGCTGCTTCTGGGGGTGATGAAAATGTTCTAAAATTAGATGTGGCAATGGTTGCACAAGTCTGTAAATATGCTAAGAATTTGAATTGCATGCTCTAAGTAGGTGAATTTTATGATATGTAGATTATATCTCAGTAAATGGGCGCCTGGGTGGCTTAGTCAGTTAAGCCTCCGACTTCAGCTCAGGTCATGATCTCTCGTTCGTGGGTTCAAGCCCCACGTCGGGCTCTGTGCTGACAGCTCAGAGCCTAGAGCCTGCTTCAGAGTCTGTGTCTCCCTCTCTCTCTGCCCCTCCCCCTCTCCTGCTGTCTCTCTCTCTCTCTCAAAAATAAATAAAACATTTTAAAAAAAGATTATATCTCAGTAAAGATATAAGAATACTTTTTAAGAGTGTACTGGGGATTGACATAGTAAACTTCCATCAGTGTGGGAACAGATTAGAAGGAGGACAGGATTGGAGGCAGGCAGGCATATTAAATTTTTCAGGTGTGAGTTAAAGCTGGCCATGCTGTTTTAATTTCAAGTTTTATTAAAAATAGATGCTTATTCTCTAGAAGACTGTGATTATAATAGTTTCCCAGCTCTAGTCAATTGCTTACCATCTTCACAATGTTTGTTATAGCCACAGCACACCGTAGCTCTGTCACATGTGATGCATCCGCAGAGAAAGGATGCTTTAGGTTTTATATGGTAAGAGTTTGCTGCTTAGCGAGTCAACTGATTTAGAGGCAAGGGATTAATCAAGCTGTCAAATTGTTTCCCTGGAAATAGATGCAGCAGAAGAGATAGTAACCTGTGGCTTTCTGAGTTCAGCAAGGCAGCTGTTTAAAATTTTTTATGCCTGCAACATCTAAGTGTCTCTCTCCTTGACTCTAATTGAGGGCTTTCTCTATTTAGATGTACAGGAGGCTCTCTGTAACAAGTACTTAGTATTGACATGTTTTAAAAAAATTCCCTAAGCCTGCTTTTTATGTATCCCAAGGCCACTCATCAACAACTTGTGCTTCACCCAATAATACACTTATGAAAACTAATTTATTTTCAGTCTTCCTTTCTTCTCATGATAAAGATACAGGCAAACCATAATTTCCTAATGTCACAAAATTCAATACAAGTAGTAATTTTTTTTAACTGTTGGAGACATACATTAAAAAGCACTAGTATATACTTTGTAAAGCAAAAACAGCAATTTAAACAAATAATGCTTATTTCTTGACTGCTTAGGACAACTCTGGATGAGATATAAGAAGATGAAGTAGGATTAATGTATCCATCCATCTGAAGGTATGGCATGGATATTACCTAGGATTCTAAATGCTTATAAAGCTAAGAGAATGATAGACAGGAAGGTAAAAGTCAAATAATACCTGACAAACTGTATCTGACCAAGTGCCTGTAACCCGGCCATGAGGTCACTGATCGCTCTAATGCTTGGGCTTTTTAGAAGCAAACAGAAAGAAGTGTCATCTGCAGTTGATTTGGAATTTGAGCTTTCCCTGTAAATTTTATAACAACCTTTAAATACTCTTTTGGCTTTTATTAATAAGATGGTTCTCATAAACTTTAGAGGCTCAGGTGTTTCCTTTGCTTGAAGACAGAGACAAGTCTGTACAGAATGTGTTACTGTTCCTGGAAGGGAGCCTGACCTTCACCAGGGCCCTTAGAGAACAGCTAGGACCAAACAAGTCCAGGGGTAGGTGGTGAAAACATACAGACTCAGATTTAGGAGTCTGAGTGTGGCCACATGGGACTCAATATTCATGGCCATTTGCACAAATATTCATCTGGTATCTTTTGCTTTGATGGAGAATTCTTGAAATCAGAGTCCAATGGAAATGGTAACTAGGTTCAAAGTATTATTGAAGGAACAATCTCATCTCGACCGTTAACAAAACAACTTGCTACTTCTTGCTCTGGCAACATATTGTTGAGCTATCATTGAATATGAGCCTTGGAACTAGAAAATCACTGACTCCTTAGGACTCATGGACTCTGAAAAAGACCATTAGTCCAAAGCCACCTGTTTTGAGCTGGGGGGCTGAGAGTCCAAAGAGATGAAGAGAGAGCTGGGTAGTGAAGAAGCTGGATCTAGGATCTACCCTTTAGACTTGGTCTGTGTCCTCTCTAGCACAAGGGCTTTGTGATCTGCACGTTATCATGTCCTAGCTGTGAGAACTCACGTTTCTCCATTTGTAAAATGAACAAAAGAAAACCAGTCAAGTAGGATGTTATAGGGAAAAAATGAGGTGTTGAGCATGCATTTAATAAAAACCCTCTGTGCCAGAGCAGTGATGTTGTTTTCCTATTCTTTGCCTCATCTTTGATGAATTCTACTACATTGGAGGTTGTAGTCATTGTGGCCCTGGTAAAATATACTATCACCCTGGGAATTATAAAAACATTGGAGACCAGAGGCTGCTGCACAAGTCAGAAGGCTCATCAACATTAAATCTTGTTCCTGACCTAGAGGAAGAATAATGTACGTGGAAACAATCTGCAAAATGTAAAATGCTATAAAAATGCTGGTTTTTGTTATTAATGTAAATTAATCTATTTTAGTGATTTTTTTAGTGGTCCCTAGAACAGCTTTTGCCCAGAGGATTAAGACAAATCAGCTTTGGTGATAAACATATCTTTGTACAAGGGTAGCCCTTGGCAACAAGAGGGGTAATTGCATAGAAACAGCTGCCTTCTTTCTGGTGAGAGAGAGAGAGAGAGCAAAAAGGAGTGAGGAATACTTCCAAATAGTTCCCAGAAAGACCATGGACTAAACCTTTATGGTTCAAGAGAGGTTTTCTCAGACTATTGGTGAGAAGTGGTCTGTCACCCAGGGTGCCAATTTGTTTGGATGAAGCCAGACTCTGAAGCATATCTGGGAAGAGAGTCCTCTGGAAATGTGTCTTTTTCCATAAGTCTTTTCAGTATCATTTTGAAAGTCTGAGGGTAGAACCTGTGACCATCCACATCTTACAAAGCTGAGATTAGGGGTGCCTGGGTGGCTCAGTCAGTTAAACGTCCAACTTTGGCTCAGGTCATGATCTCACCATTCATGGGTTCGAGCCCCGCATAGGGCTCTGTGCTGACGGCTACCTCAGAGCCTGGAGCCTGCTTCAGATTCTATACCTCCCTCTCTCTCTGACCCTCCCCTGCTCACACACTCTCTCTCTCTCAGAAATAAATAAAAAAACATTAAAAAAAAAAAAAAAAGAAAGCTGAGCCTAGTCAGCAGATGTCATTCAAAGGCCAGGGGTATTTTCACCTGTGAAGGCCTTGTTGGCTGTGGGGAGACTGAGGCATGGGAAGTAATAATAGGAGAGACTCTCTTTTGGGATTTCCCCGTGATAGGGTAGAGATTACACTTAACCAACAAATATGAGCTGGAAATCCTTCAGTGGGTTGAGGTGAAGGAAATAACTTCTGTGTGGAAGTTGGCGGGACGCACATGACTGATAATGCTAATGATATGAGGGTGGTGTGTGTGTGTGTGTGTGTGTGTGTGTGTGTGTGTATGTGTGTCAGGGGTGGTATTGGAATTGAATGTGCATGTGTGGAGGAGTTATAAAAAGATGTGGGAGGGGTGTTTGGGTGGCTCAGTCAGTTAAGCGTCTGACTTCGTCTCAGGTCATGATCTTGGTTCCTGGGTTTGAATCCCATGTGGGGCTCTGTGCTGACAGCTCAGATCCTGGATCCTGCTTCGGATTCTGTGTCTCCCTCTCTGCCCCACCCCTGGTTGTGCTCTGTCTCTCTCTCTCAAAAGTAAATAAACATTAAAAAAATTTTCTTAAAGATGTGGGAGTTTTTTCAGTATTCTTTCTTTGTTTATAGAAGAAATATAAGAGTATTGTGAACATATAGGAAAACAGAAAGATATAAAGAAGAAAATTAAAATCACCTGATTCTACCACCGAAAATTAATTAATAATACTATATGGATGTTGATCTGGACTGGAAGTGAACACGGAAATATGACAACTATTGGTTTGTTAAAATAGTGGGGAAAGGGATTTTTTTTGTCTTTTTTCCTTTTTTGAATTTCAGTTTGCAGTGTTATTTTCTTGTGTTTTTAATGGAAATATATGGATGAAAAAGAACTATAACAGATTGGTAATTTTTATAAATTTAGTTCGTACCTGTATATACCGCTTTGTTCTCTGTTATCTTCACTTTTAGCATATTGTGAGCTTTTCCCTCATGAGTAAATATTTTTCTAAAAAATAGCTCCTTTGCATTTCATCATGTGAATATAGATTACAATTGATCTTAGAAATTCTCTATTGTATATATTTTTAGTTCCATCTTTACTTTTGTAAATAAAACTGTACTTAAAATCCTTATACACCATGTTTGTGTGAATCTCTATTCCTTCCCTGAGATAACTATTTCAAAGTGAAATCACATTATCAAAGGGTATACACATTTTTCATGTTCCTGATACATTTTATTGGGTTGTTCTCTGAAAATAGTCTATGAATTTATACTCCCAAAGGAGATGTTTGAGTAGCATCGAAGATGGAGCCTGGGGATCTATGATGAGTTGACGTGAAGAAAGAAGAAATTGGGAGACATCTCTCAGAGGGGGCTAGCAAGAAGGCAGGAGAGGAGTTTCTCATGAAAGCACCCCAAAAGTCTCAGACATTTGTGTCTGAACCAGTGACAAAAGTGGGCAAAGTGAGCTGAGGGCAGCACTTCACCTTGAAGAGAAGGTCAAAGAGAATGATGTATGTGGAAAATAAACTCTTGATCGAACTCTTATGGGCTTTATGAAACTGTTCTAGGGTGGCTTACGGGGAGTCACCGAGGAGGACCTGAGGCCCAGAAGTGAGGCGACTTGTCCACATCACGCTAACGCAAGTGACAGAATGCAGACTCAAAACAACGTCTTCCAAGTCCTCCATGGTTTTCCACTTGACTTTTCCTATACCTCTAAGTAAAGAGGTTGGCCTTTCTTAAAATACTTGGTGATGAAGCAGAATGCCCGTCCTCACCTTTGGGGCAAGAGCAGCTCCCACAAGGATGGCTGAAGTGAGACTGAATGAGGCTGAGATAGGATAAACAAGAAAGGGACAGTTTTTACAAAGTGAAATCACTCTTTCAAACTCAAAACCCACTATTTTGCCATCATATATTATTGCTAAGCACAAAAGAGACTTTTATGAGGCTCATTTCAAAAGGATTACTCAGCTTCGAGTCCAGGTTGATGAATTGCAGGTGAGTGGAAGGCCCTGTGATTGATTGAGACGTGGCAATTATGTAGCAAGTGGTGCAAGCTGAGCCCACAGGGACCCATGCACACACTCACTGTAACACTCTATTAAGGTGCCTCCATAAAACTTCTAACACTGGACATTTCTGCCAAACTCACCTTATTAACATGGCCAGCAGAAAGAAATGCTTGGTTCTAGGATTTCTTGCTTTTTTATGGGCTGAATTAGGCATTGAACACAAAGAAGAGAAAGAGGAAGAACATACCCGTCGTTTCCTGGGCAAGTTTGATCTGAACGGGTATGTAGATGCCAGAACCCATTCACCTGTTACTGGAGGATTGTTGCCTATTCACTACAGGACCATCCCATCAAATGAGTCTGATTTGGAGCCAGTATTAGCAAAAGGTGAAGGGAAACTGCTTTTCTTGTCTTCTTTTCACATCAAGCACAGTGGTGGGCGTGAAGGAATGTGTGAGGGGTGGGAGTCAGAGTCTGGAGCTGGCGCCATGAAACCAGCCCTGACTGTGACACTATTTATTTGATGCAGGATAGGTACTATCTGTTTCCAGGTCTCAGTTTCTCCAGGGTGGACACTCTAGGATTACTTAGAAACAAGAAAATCTTGATCTCAACTGTGTCCTTCCCTACTCCCGTACTGCAGAAAGAAAAATGACAGGCTTTGTATAACTGTAAAACATGGCTTTTCAGAGAGTGGTCTGCGTACCAACAGCACCTAAAAGCTTGTTAAAGATGTGGACTCTCAGGCTGCATCCCACATCTGCTGAATCAGAATCAGCATTTTGACAAGGCTTCCTGGTGATTCATGTACGTTAAAGTTGGGGAAGTACCAGTGTAGAGTTATGCAGTGTTGCAGCCTTCTGTGAATTGTCAGTAGACTAAAATCTCCTCAAGTGGAAACACAGTGTGAGGATACCGATTTTATTTCTGAGCTGATATTCATAGTAAGATTCCTTCCCCTGGGAGGTTTCTGCCCTACTTGTCTCTCACCAAAATTGCCATGTCAGGAAATGGGTCCCATGACTGATAATCTGGATTTACTAATAATGCTTTGTAAGAAAGACAAACAGGGCTTAGGTTTGCATGCATGCATGCATGCGTGCGCACACACACATACACACACTTTAGATATGAAAAGTGCCAGAAATTGAAACAAAGGAAAACAGCTGTCCACTATGTTACTACCATTACAAAGCAGCCCTTTTCCTATATTCTTGCTCAGCCCTTTATACAAATGCAGCTATAATTTTTACATAGTTGTGACCATAGCATGGACACAATTCATTATATAGTAAGCATTTCTATAATGCTGGATGATAATTATGATTATAAATGCATGCTGTAAAAATCTTAGCACCTTCTTATACAATTAAATCTTTACTGATCACAACTCTTTTACTTTTATTTCATTCTACATATTGGAAATATCATTAGAAGAGTAGATAAACAGTAATGTTGTTGGCAAAAGGAAAAGATTGCAATCTATAACTACTTATTTTTTTCCTGGGCCTTCTAATTCTTTTCCAATCTTACAGCTGCACAAAGGAAATAAGGATGAGAAGGGCTTTTGCTGACAGCTACATTGTTGTAGAGTCAGTTAACTATTTATCACAGAAGTTTACACATTCAATCCCTAAAATATAAAATGAAAACTAGAGTTTGTATACTATTATTTTGTAAATGGAATCACTTAAGTTGTTCCTCGCCTTTCATCAGAAATTCTTGTTATCTTTCTAACAAAGACCAACTAGATAAAAAAGCCAATATATAAGTTTTTAATAAAAATCTACCCCTCTCATTAAAAAAATAATTTGGCATGTCCATTGTGTTTGAAACAGTGGTGAGAAGTAAGTATGTCCCATTTAAAAACTAATTCACTATTCAGGGATATTTTTCCTACATAGGGCACCTATTCTTATTTTTTTTTAATGTTTATTTATTTTGGGGGGAGAGTAGCTGAGAGAGATAGGGACAGAGGATCCAAAGTGGGCTCTGCAATGACAGCAGAGAGCACAATACAGGGTACAAACTCACAAAATGTGAGACAATGATCTGAACTGAAGTCGGATGCTTAACCGATTGAGCCACCCAGGCACCACCCCCCACCCACTGACCTGTTCTTATTTAATTTTCAGAGGAGTCTGATAGTTGCTTTATATGTTCTGTCCAGCAGTTTTCTTTGTAATCAGTAGAAGAGATAAGGTGTGTGCTTATTCCATCTTTAACTTGAACCTTAGGAGTCTCTGAAAGGATTTCTTCAGCATCTTCTGACTTTCAGTGTTACTGCTGAGAAGTCTGTGACACTTTGATTCATGATATTGTGTGTTAAGCTTATTTCATGTGGTCCGGAGCATCCAGAAACCCAGTTCCTCATCCTGAATGTGGCTCAGTAATGCAAGGCATCGTTATGGGGGCTGGTCTGGTCTTCCAGACTCATTTGACTGAAACCCATATTGTCCATCTTTATGCTATACAAAGCTAAAACTTTCCTCAGCACCTTAGTCCATCTTGAAAATACTTATACATTTTGGATATTAACCTTCCATGTTTTAAAAATTGACACATAGTCTTCAAGATTATAATTCATTTTCACCTGTACCATCAGCAGTTTCTTCCCATCTCCGTCCAACCCCAGTGTTCTCCAAGACTCCTTTTTAAAAGTTTTTTAAAATATTTATTTACTTTTGAGAGAGAGGGAGAGACACAGAGTGAGAGCGGGGAAGGTACAGAGAGAGAGGGAGACACAGAATCTAAAGCAGGCTCCAGGCTCCGAGCTGTCAGCACAGAGCCCTATGAGAGATCATGACCTGAGTTGAAGTCGGATGCTCAACCGACTAAGCCACCCAGATGCTCCTCTCCAAGATTCTTAACACTCCTCCCTGTGTTGCAACTTTCCCTCTCAGTGAGACAGTCCCACTGAGACTGGCCTGGCCTGGGACGTGCTCAGAAGCCAAGCCTGGTCTAATCAAATCTCAAAATACTTGATTTTAGCATCATCAACATACCTTTCCTGATCTAGAAATTTAAGTTGGGGTTTGGAGAAGTCTCATGTTCTAATGTTGCCAAGGTACTAGTTTTGCTTGGCCATCAGCTAAAGCATACAAAAGAGGGAGAATTTTCTGTTACTTTGAAAATGTTGTTCAGGGAAGAGAAAGGCAGTAAAATGGGAGGTGAAAATGTATTTTAATTCTTATTTTGGTTGATCTAAATGAGGTTAGGATTTAGAGAAATTTTCTGGGGGAAAAGGTATATGTTGTACAACAGTACTTGAATATCATAGTGGAAATCAGAGAATGAAAGAAAAATCATCCCAAATCTCACCCTTTCCAGTAATTATCTTGTGCTCATTTAAAATATTTCCCTGTTGAGAGGCACCTGGGCACCTCAGTCAGTTAAGTCCGACATGGGCTCAGGTCATGATCTCACTGTTTGTGAGTTTGAGCCCTGCATCAGGCTCTGTGCTGACAGCTCAGATTCTGTGTCTCCCTCTCTCCATTCCTCTCCTGCTCATACTCTGTGTCTCTCTCTCTCGCTCTCTCTTTTTCTCTCTATCTCTCTCAAAAATAAATAAGCATTAAAAATTTTTAAAAATTCCCTGTTGGTACTTAACCAAATGTTCACATAATTTGTATGTAGTTTTAATTATAGTATGGAAATAACATTGCATATGGCCTGTTTCACTTAATATTATATGCATGCTGCTGTGTAATCTAATTATAGTTTTTTTAATGATGGAAAATGTTCCCATCAAGTCACTATACCATAATTTGTTATCATTGTATATGTAAGTTCTAGTTCTTCAATATTATAGATAATTCTGTAATTAATAGTTTGGGGGCATACATAGCCTTTTCCTTTGAGAAGAATAGTTTGTTCAGATAAATTCTCAGGGGCAGAATTATTGATTCAAAGTAGGTAAACGCTTTCCTAGCTCTTGAAATATATTGTTATGTTACCTTAAAAAAGATATTGCTAAGATACTGGGTGGCTCAGTCAGTTAAGCACTAGACCCTTGATTTCCTCTCAGGTCATTATCTCATGGTTCATGGGATTGAGTCTCCCATCAGACTCCTGCTTGGGATTCTCTCTCTCCCTGTCTCTCTGCCTCTCCCCCACTCTCTTGCTCTCTCCCTATTTCTTAAATTAAAGAAATATTTAAAAAAGATATTGCTTGGCACAAAGACACATTGGCCAATGGAATAGAATAGAGAACTCAGAATTGGGACCACAAATGTATGGCCAACTAATCTTTGACAAAGCAGGAAAGAGTATCCAATGGAAAAAAAGACAGCCTCTTTAACAGATGGTGCTGGGAGAACTGGACAGCAACATGCAGAAGAATGAAACTAGATCATTTTCTCACACCATACACAAAAATAAACTCAAAATGGATAAAGGACCTGAATGTGAGACAGGAAACCATCAAAACCCTAGAAGAGAAAGCAGGAAAAAACCTCCTTGACCTCAACCACAGCAATTTCTTACTTGACACATCCCCAAAGGTAAGGGAATCAAGAGCAAAAATGAACTACTGGGACATCATCAAGATAAAAAGCTTCTGCGCGGCAAAGGAAACAATCAATAAAATAGGCAACTGACGGAATGGGAAAGATAGTTGCAAATGACATATCAGATAAAGGCCTAGTATCCCAAATCTATAAGGAACTCACCAAACTCCACACCTGAAAAACAAATAATCCAGTGAAGAAATGGGCAGAAGACATGAACAGACACTTTTCCAAAGAGGACATCCAGATGGCCAACAGACACATGAAATGATGCTCGTCCCTCATCATCAGGGAAATACAAATCAAAACTACACTGAGATACCACCTCATGCCCGTCAGAGTGGCTATAATGAACAAATCAAGAGACTCTAGATGCTGGCGAGGATGTGGAGAAATGGGCACCCTCCTACACTGTTGGTGGGAATGTAAACTGGTGCAACCCCTCTGGAAAACAGTATGGAGGTTCCTCAAAAAATTAACAATAGAACTCCCCTCTGACCCAGCAGTAGCACTGCTAGGAATTTGCCCAAGGGATACAGGAGTGCTGATGCATAGGGGCACATGTACCCCAATGTTCATAGCAACACTCTCCACAATAGCTAAAACATGGAAAGAGCCTAAGTGTCCATCAACTGATGAATGGATCAAGAAGATGTGGTATATTTATACAATGGAATACTACATGGCAATGGGAAAGAATGAAATCTGGCCGTGTGTAGCAACATGGATGGACCTTGAGGGTGTTATGCTGAGCGAAATAAGTCAGGCAGAGAAGGACAGATACCATATGTTTGCATGTATAGGCAGATTAGGAGGAAGTTAATGGAGGACCATGAGGGAGAAGAGGGGGAAAGATAGTTGGGGAGAGGGAGAGAGGCAAACCATGAAGAGACTCTTGAATGCTGAGAAGAAACTGAGGGCTGATAGGGGTGGAGAAGAGGGAAAGGGGGGTGATGGGCATGGGGGAAGGCACTTGTTGGGATGAGCACTGGGTGTTATATGGAAACCAACTTGACAATAAACTACTTAAGAATTAAAAAGATATGCTATACTCATTTCAAAAATATATATGCCAATTTATATAGCCTCCATGTAAATTTGGAAACCAACTATCACAGGATGACGAAACCTTTCATGCTCTGGCACCTTCTGGTTGTCCAGTCTCCATTTCTCTGTGTCACACCCACTCCCACTTTTATCCTCCAAACGTACTGATCTTTCCATTCCTAGAATGTATCATGTACTATTTCTGAGAACATGCCTTCACACCTATAGTCCCCTCTGTCTGCAGCTTGCATCCCTGTTTTTGTGTCCTTCTTCAAGCCTCATCTTGGCCGTTATGTCCTCTAGGGTGAGGAGTCCATCCTCAGGGCCCCTATGTTTATTCCTCTCATTATTTTTATAATTTGGTGCATTGGTTGGCTCTTTTTCTGTTTCTTCACCTGTACGCTGCGGTTCCTATCTTGTTCTGTTATACCTATAAGGTCTAGCACTAGTGGGACTCAGTAACTATTTAATTAAATAAATAAAAGACAAAGTCAGCCTAAATGAAAAAACCCAACTAAAGAAATACTAATCTGCAAGCAGGGCTATTTGATATTAGACATTTAATCAAAAACATTTATTGAGAAGAAGATACAGAGTTAGATACTATAGCTAAGAAGATATTAAGACAAACATTCTTGAGGTCCTTGCTTTTAAATAGATTTAGTTAAAACTGGGGAGGACAGGAGTTGGGAATAGAATAGTTATTCTTCAATGGAGAAGAAACTGAACAAAAATGTGGTGATGGATTATAAGAGAAATATTTTTCCCTTTAATGGCTGGGGGATAAAGGCAGAGGCATCTTCATCATGGTTTCATTTTTCATTTTTCAATTAAAAAATTTCTCAGCATTACAATCAGATCATGGCAGGAAAAATGATTAAATTGGAGTCATAGGCTATATAGTATAGATGAATTTTATATTCTTCTTTGATGCTCTTTTATCATATTTTCACATACTTACATACTTTTTATTATAATTAATAGGAAAGTAAAGAGGAGGTAAAGGAGAGCCCTATGGCATCAAGGACTCCCAATGAATGGGGAAGATGTGTGGAGGGATTATTTAGTACCCTGTGTGCTGGAGAGAATTGAGAATATAAAGATACTTTTGTGAAAAGACATAATCAGCAGTTTGGGGAGATTATATCATATGAAAGATATATAGAGCAAGAAATTGTCCAAAAAAGGTACTTCTCAGCCCAAGCCAATCAACAGTGAAAACAATTCATATGTGAGCCCTTAAAGTCTGCAATATCATTTATGCAATATTCACATGCTCACACAAGTGAGGTGCCTGCTGATATTCTGGAAAAATGCTCTCAGTACCACCCCCACTAAAGGTTGCTCTCCTGAACCCCAAAGTTCCACCTACTGGCCAAAGCCTTACAAAAGCTCTTTCTTTTTCAGGTTGAAATTTCAGGGATTCTGCTGGATGAAAACCAAATCCACACAATCAAGGAGATTAACAAGAGGAAGGATATTTTGCCCAACATCACTTTGGGCTTTCAGAATTTGATGCCTGTTTCAGCATCTCCAAATCTGTGGGATCATCATTGGTATTCTTTACAGGGCAGCAAGAAAACAAGACCAATTTTAGAAACAGTACTGGAGCATTTCTGGCAGGAATTTTTGGAGCAAGCGGATCGTCCTTATCAGCTGTGCTATCAAGAATGCTAGGGTTGTATTATTTACCACAGGTAATACTCCGGTATCTCAGAATACTATGCTGGGTACTAATTTATAAACAAACAAAAGCTATGTTTGTGGAAACTGCAGTAAATAGTAAGGTACTCAGGTGAGGCTGATGTAAGTTGCAGAGACAAACAGGGACAATGGTGAAGTTACTGCCCCTCATTACTCTGTTCAGTCTAACTTCAGCAAGTGTGACTTGAGGACTACGTAAAGGTGATTTCAGACTCTTCTCTATCCCTTAGGGCCCCACTTTAATTTTTGGCTTGAGCCTGTGAGTTATTGATTTGTAAGTTAACACCTCACTAGGCACAACACAGAGGCACAGAGTAGGTGATGGAGAAATACTAACCTGTTAGTTGTTTGCTAGATGGTATAAGGAATTCATTTTGTTCCTTGCCTATATTAAATATTCATGACTTTTTTTGTTCCATATGCTAACATAGTGAAATGAGCCTCGGAATTTCACAAGATAGCTAGAATTTTGGACTGTTAACTTTATGAATTATTTTAACTTAAAAAATTTTTTACTTGAAGTTTTTGTTTTAATTCCAGTTAGTTCACTAATATAATAGTGTTATATTATAGTACAATATAGTAATTTAACAATTCCATGCATCACTCGGTCCTTATCACAAGTGTATTCCTTAATCCCCATCACCCATTTTATACATCCCTCCGCCCACCTCCCCTCTGGTAACCATCAGATTATTTTAAATTCAGAGACAGATTATATGTTTCAACTTAAGAATAGATGACATAAGTGAGAATGGATTATTAAGAAAATATAAATAAACTTTCTAGAGATGGGTCATTAAAGTATAGTCAGGATTTATTAATGTGAATGATGACTAAGCTTATTTGTGTTACTAAATTAGTGGGAGAATTTGAAACAGTCGTTAAACATAGCATTTATATAGCATTTCTTACAAAGTTGCGAATTCAAATGAAGAAGGAACAGAAAAATACTGAGAAAAAGGGCAAATGAGTGGATGGGGGTTGGATGACACAGCTAACACCTTAGCTGTGGGCTTCATGCAGTTCAGTTGAACAGTTGCTGTGAGCTCTATTTTCCACCAAAAACCAACGGTGGTCCAGTCACTGGCTAGAAACCTCTAGATTGATTTTCTTGTTTAAATCCTTGAAGTAAATATGCAAAGACGGTAAAAGTAATCTTCTATATGACACTTTCACATTGGTTGTTTTTTCATTTAATATACTGATCATATTAACATTTTTATATTATATATTAATATGCATAATATGTGTATTATTCATTCTAATATACTGAGTATATATTAAGTGTACTTAAGGTACTTAAGATGTAGATATCATTACACTGATTTTATATGAGGTAACTGAGGTTCAGAGGGTTTAAGTAAATTGTCCACAATCTTAACACTGATTATGTAGCCAGAATTAAAAATCAGGTATCCCTGCTTCCTAAATGAGATTCTTTCTTACCTATGACTTCCATGCTGCTGCTGCTAGTGAGTTTCCAAAGAAGAATGTAAGCTTCAGCTAATAGAGTAAGAAGAGGACAAATGGCATAGAAAAGAGAATAGGAATATTTTGTCACTCACATAGGAATTGACAGTCATGGAGCTATGGAATTATAACATACCTATTGAAGGTGATGTATTAGTAACAAGAGATGGAGTGGGCAAGAATGTAGCATATCTTCCTCATTGCAGAGTCAGTGAGGCTGGGGATAAGGTACAGCAGAAATGCATGTAAGACTGTCAGGAAATCATGGTACTGATGGAAATATATACAAGGATCACTGGCAAAATGAACAAAAAGTACCGTTTCATTTATTTAGACAAGTACCTATAAAATGAGGGCTTCTAGACCTTTGTTGGAGAACGTAGCTAGACCTGCAGGTGCTGTGGAACTTTCTACCACCTTCCTCCAGTAAGTTTCAGGACCTAAACACTCACAAGTCCTGGCAGAGAGAAACAAGGAAAGAGAAGAGAAAGGGAAAGTAATGGTGGTGGAAAGACACACACACATACATACAAGAGAGGCAGAGGGAAGGAGGGAGAACAAGAGAGAACTGAACCTTCCACATGGACTGTGAGTCCACTCATGAGAAGACAAAGCTGAGGAAGAGCCTTGACCCCCACACCCAGCGTCATGAGAACGTAGACGAAAAGGCAAGTGACCTATTTTTCAGTGCTGTGACTCCAGCTCTGAAAAGGGGTGCATTGAATGTCATCACCCTGATAATCGGCAACTCTGACTCCCCTGGGGTGGAGTGAGGAAAGGGTACATAGGGAGGCCAGTGTTCCTTCGCACGGTCCCCACCCATGAGGTAGGGAGTACAAGGTGTTTGTGGAAGGATGTGAGAATGAAAGGAGAACTGTTCAGTCCCTTCTTTCTCCAATAAAAATACTCAGAGGTTCTATAATTTGAAATTGGTCTATTGTTTTCTAATAACTACGCGAATATTTTCAATTGTAGGTGAGTTACACCTCTACCCGCTCGATTCTTAGTAACAAACACCAGTTTCCATCTTACCTTTGCACAGTAGCCAGTGATAAGATCCAGTCGGATGCCATGGTACGACTTATCTAACACCTTGGTTGGATCTGGATAGGCACATTAGCAACTGATAATGATTATGGAAAATATGGAGTGAAAACTTTTAAGGAAAGAATGGAGAGTGCCAATCTCCGCCTTGCGTTCTCTGAAATTACTCCCAAAGTCTATTCTAATGAGAAAATGCAGAAGGCTGTTGATGCTGTGAAGAACTCCACTGCCAGGGTCGTTGTGCTTTATGCATCTGATATTGACCTCAGTCCTTATGAGCTGGAATGGCTCACCATAGCATAACTGACAGAACATGGATAACGAGTGGAGCCTGGATTACCTCTGCCCTCATTGCAAAGCCTGAATATTTCCCATATTTTGGTGGAGGTATTGGATTTGCAATACCAAGAGCTGATATACCAGGATTCAAAGAATTTCTTTATGATATACATCCTGGAAAGGATCCAAATGATGTCCTGACCATTGAATTCTGGAAAACGGCTTTTAACTGTACTTGGCCGGATATTAGTGTTCCTTACAATATTGACCATAAAGTGAATACGACTGGTAAGGAAGACAGATTACATGCCATGTCTGATGAATTTTGTATTGGAGAGGAGAAGTTGGAAGATCTTAAAAATACCTATCTGGATGTGTCTCAGCTAAGAATCACAATGTCAAACGAGCTGTATATTCTATGGCTTACGCCTTGGATGGTCTAACTAGATGTGAAGAAGGACATGGCCATATATGCCAGGAAACACCTGTGCATATAAACCTGACTTTGAGCCTTGGCAGGTAAGTTATTGGTTTGTTTCTTGTACTTCATGATAGAGCATGACATTAAAAGAATTCATACTAATAAAAAAAACTTTGACTTGCTTTTGTATTTAATAGATATAATTTTATCACATGTCCACCTAAAAGAATAGCTTGCTTGTGTGACCTAAATGAGCATTTTTAAGTTCCTATTTGGGGGGAGGAGGTTGGAGCCTTTACACTTTTTTCTATTTTTTAATTTTTTTCTTTTTAAATTTTTATTTAAATTCTAGTTAGTTAACATTTAGTGCAATATTGGTTTCAGGAGTAGACTTCGGTGATTCATCATTACATACAACACCCAGTTTGTTAACAGAATTCTTATTAGGTTTGTTGTGAATGATAGGAAATACTCCCCAAACAGTACCTTATGCAAAATAGTTTTTTAAAAAAATTTATTCATGTAAGTGAAGTTTAGAGATTAACATTTTAAGACTGAAAGAGTGACATAGAGCTACAGATTCCTTCTACTTTGTTTCACAGTTCTCAGTACGTGGGTTCACTTCATCATCTCAAATGGCTACTTGGACTTCAACCATCATGTCCATACTGTGTACAGCAGGAAGGAGAAAGGGCAATGATGTGTACATCCCTCCATTTAAGGCTATTTCCTGGAAATTAAATACAATTTTCCTTACATCCCATTAGCCAGAATTTAGTTACATGGTCATAGCTAGCTGTGAGGGAAACTTTAGCCTTTATGCAAAGTGGGAGGGGCCACGCACTGGCATGAAGGCCAGAAGGAGAGGACTAATGGGGGTCACCTTGGAAATATGGTTCTCCTCTCTCCTGTCTCAATTCTGATGTCCAAGCAATTCATGTTGGGACACAGTAGCCTAAATGATCGCAGCAAGAAGCACACCTAATCAGAGTGCTCCTTTGCTTACAGCCTTCAGTCCCTCCCCTCTTACGTGTAAACAATAAAGGATGGCATCTGTGGTATGGCCACAGACCAGATGATTTTATTGTTCCTTCAATGACTCTCAGCACTTTATTCTCTAGCAACACCAAATTGCCTGTCATTCCCAACAGAGTCCACAGTAGTCTGAACCACCACATCTTTATTTTTATTTTCAAATTGATCCCACAATGCATATCAATTTGTGTCTACTTAGTCTCCTCCAGTATGTGGTAGTTCTCCATTCCTCCTTGTTTTCCATGACTTTGCTATTATTTTATAAGTGTTGGCCAGTTGTTTTTTAAGTGTTTTAAATTGAGGGGCACCTGGGTGGCTCAGTTAAGCTTCCCGCTCTTGATTTGGCTTAGATCATGAACTTGTGGTTTGTATGATGGAGCCCCATGTTGGGCTCCACACTGACAGTACCTCCTTGAAATTCTCTCCCTCTCTCTTTGCCTCTACCCTGCTCACCCACTCTTTCTCTCTCTCAAAATAAATAAATAAACTAAGGAAAAACAGAATATTTTTCAATTTGGGTTTTTCTAATTTTTTTCTCATGAATACATTGAGGTTATGCATTTTTGGCAAAAGTATATATTTTTGATATGGTATATCCTTTTAAAAATTTCTGAAAAAAATTTTTTAGGGGAGCCTGGGTGGCTCAGTCAGTTAAGCATTCAACTTCAGCTCAGGTCATGATCTCACGGCTGTGGGTTTGAGCCCCGCATCGGACTCTGTGCTGGCAGCTAGCTCAGAGCCTGGTCTTTGTCTTCAGATTCTGTGTCTCCCTCTCTCTCTGACCCTCCTCTGCTCGCTTGGTCTCTCTCTGCCTCTCAAAAATAAATAAAAAACATAAAAAATTTTAATAAAAATTAAAAAAAAATGTTTGTTTATTTTTGAGAGAGGCACAGAGCACAAGTGAGAGAGGGGCAGAGAGAGAGGGAGACACAGAATCTAAAGCAGGCTCCAGGCTCTGAGCTGTCAGCACAGAGCCCAACCCGGGGCTCAAACCCACAGACCGTGAGATCGTGACCTGAGCTGAAGTCAGATGCTTAATCAATTGAGCCACCCAGGCGCCCCTAAAAATTTCTTTTTTAGTTTATTTATTTTGAGAGAGAGACAGACAGAGAGGCAACGTGAGTAGAGAGGGGTGGAGAGAGGGAGAAAGAATCCTAAGCAGGCTCCATGCTGTCACCGCAGAACTAGTTGCAGGGCTCGATTTTTCCAAATGTGAGATCATGACCTGAGCTGAAACCAGGAGTCAGACGTTTAATGTATCTTTTTTATGCCTCATAGCAGGAGGTACATGATGTCATTATGTCTTATTTTTGACATTAACTTTCATTACTAAGTAACAGTGATGTCACCAGGCTTTTCCACTGTAAAGTGTGTTTCCCTTTGTAATTATCTTGCGGGGGCAATGTTTTGAGGATCTGAAAATAAAGTTTCCAATCATGACTTTGCCCACAAATTTTAACATCCATTGATGATGATTTTTGCCTGAAACAACCATTACTGTTTTGTTTAAAAATGGTGACTTTCTATTTCCTTCATTTCTTCTACATTTATTAACCGGAATTCTACTCTCTCCCTCTGATTTAATTATATCAATGTAGACTCAATGATATTTATTTCCATTCTATGAGCAGAATAATGCACAACTATCATTATTTCTTCTGCTGCTCAGAATTTCCCAGATTTGACTATTGGGAGCCACTTTGAGCTAGCTCTTGTTTCCTTTTGGTACATCTTTATCATGTCTGAGTACTTTCTTATTTTCTGGAACCCCAAGATGTTCCAGGCTCATCTTGTACTTTCTCTGCCTTAGGTCAATAGTCAAGTCAGCCATTTCTGTAAAGAGTCCTGTTTCCATTTATTGGAGAATGAAATTTGTAAAGCAAGACCTGAGTGCAAGGTGTATTTCTTGGTACTGGGGAAATTGTGGTAGATTCAGAATGAGAAATTAAGTTATATTTTAAAGTCTTGGGGTAGTTCCTTCATTTTAAGAGAAATCCTTTGGATACCTGTTTTATAAGAAAAAGGATCCTATATGGTAAATATCAATCATCTAATTCATTATTTTAATATTTCAATATAATAATTTAAATTACTCAAAGAGCAACAAATACATATTAGAATTGCACAGAAGAGACTTTAAGGGTCAAAGGACCACATAGTGTCAGGGTATATTTTGTGGGATAGTCCATGACAGGATTCATGCTCCCTGACACATAGCCCATAAGATGTCAGTAAGTCAAACCCGAAAAGCAGTACCTCACACTAGAGAGGGTTAACAGGCTGATTAAGAATGCTTCATAAATGTGTCGAAGTAAATTTTTAAAATTTATTTAAAACTAAAATAACAATGCATTCCATACTCATTCTTCTCAGCTTGTCCCATTAGCAGATTTGATCAGAATATATATATTTGATAAAAACCTTTTACTCTTGTGGCTTATTTGGACATATCTCTAAATTCTTATGTATAGCTGGGTGGTAGGGAGCTGTACCCTACCATCCAGTGGTGATAAACAGATGAAATTGTGACAGCATTGTTCTAGAGAATGGTCAGGGACTGGTAGGCTTTGAACATTTCCTTTCTTAACTCTTCTGAAGATTGGAAAGGGAAAAAAATTCCTCTTCCCAATGGACTTGCCAGTAAAAGTCACCCTCATGAACTTTGATGTAGATTTCATGTTGGTTGAGAACAGCATATGGCAAAAGGAAGAAGGAGAGATAAAAGGGTAGGTGACCTGGAGTGGCCCTACTCCAGAGTGAATGGTGATTATTTTAATACTTATCTTGGTATATTGACTTACTAAAGACTTAAAGTTATATTAATTTCTATAACAGAGGTAGGGCAGGAATAATTGCCCTCTTCTTACATACCAGGAATCTAGTGCTTGTTAAGATATATGACTTGCCCAAAGTCATGACATTTGAATTTTTTTTATGTTTTTTTATTTATTTCTAGGAGAGAGAGAGAGAGAGACAGCGTGAGCAGGGGAGGGTCAGAGAGAGAGGGAGTCACAGACTGAAACAGGCTCCAGGCTCTGAGCTGGCAGTCAGCACAGAGCTCGATGCGGGGCTCGAACCCACAAACCACGAGATCATGACCTAAGCGAAAGTCGGACGCTTAACCGACTAAGCCACCCAGGCGTCCCAGTCATGACATTTGAAAGAACAAGAATATGATATCAGCTCATCAGACATCATAATTCCGGCTGCTTCCACCAAGTTGTTTGGCCTCCCTGGTTTGTGGAGGAATCCTTGTCCCACATGTTATTCTCTTGGGTTAGAATCTCCTTGTCCCCAGTATTTTTCAGGTGAATTCCTACTAATTTTTAAAAAAACTCAGCTCAGATAGCCACTTCCTGGGGAAACCTATATTTTCCTAAGGCAATTAGTTAGCCACTCTCTCTCCCATGCTTTTTCAACACTCTTTCCATGCAGTAACATAGAGGCATATTGAATTTTATTATTTGTACCTGTTTATTTGTTTAACCTCTCCACTGGATTGTAAGCTTTGCAAGGTAGGGAGTGGATCTGGTTGATCTTCATGTCTCTACCATCAGACATATAGGGAAGGGAATTGTAAGGGGGGTAGACTGGTATCCATAAGTGGAAGAAATCTAGGGGGGAAGGTTCCCTAGATATGGAGATATTAGGAAATATTAGGCACCGCTCTGCCTAACCAATGCTGTTTAATAGGAATGTATGAGCCACATAGGCAATTTAAAATTTTCTAGTAACTAAATTAAAAAAAATTTAAAAACCAGATGAAATTAAATTTAATAAGTTTTATTTGATCCAGAATAGCATTTTAACATGTAGTCATAATCATGATAATATATAAAATAATGTAAAATAATTAATGATGGTTTACACTTTTTTAAACTAGGTCTTTGCAAATCAGTGTGCATTTTATACTTAAAGCTCATCTCAATTTGGCCAGCCACTTTCAAGTTTTCAATTGTCGCATATGGCCAGAAGTTGTTGTATTGGATAGCAGAGGTAGGGAGGAAAAGGAAAAAATCCAGTCACATGAATTAGATATGAATTCTGAGATTTTCTTTATAAACCCTGTTTTTTAGGCAATCAAATATTTACAAATTGCTTTTTGCCTCCTCTTTTTCTAGTTAAATGTACTGTTTGAACACACTTAAGTTTACCACCCATAATGGAGAGAGAATAGAAATTGATGAAAATGGAGATGTGACTGGGTACTATGATATTCTAAATTGGCAATTAGTTGATAATGGAGAGGTTGCCTTTGTGAAGGTTGGAGAATATATATTCACAAACTCTACGTTTGAGCTCCTGATGAAAAAGAATGCAACAGTATTTTGGAACACTGAATCATTAAAGGTTAGTTACTTGGACATCTTATTTTGTTTATATACACAACGAATTACATGTCTATATTGCTTCAGGCACTGTGGAATATCAGACATCGAGAGTTAGTTATTCCAGTCAATTTTTTCAAATATAATACAAGTATAATATTTGTACAAGTACAAATATACTTTTCAAGAATAGTGTATCTTTTCTATTTACAGATTCTGGTCTTTTGTTTTTGGAACATTCTCTTGGACTGTAGTTTTAAATGTTAGTTTTATCATTTGACTTTTCTTCAAGTACTCCAATCAAAGGGTATGATTTCCTTGGTCTGTCTTCTATTTTATCTGTTTTTCTCTCTGATCGTTTTTGCCTTTTTCTTTATTTCACTCTTATTCTTTTGGCTGTTTTCCAGCCTTTATTCAATGCCCCTTATTAAATTTTCACTCAAGTATATTTGTTTTTGAGTGCCTTGTAACTCTTATCTTAATTTCTTGTTTTTTTTTAATTTTTTAAAAAATGTTTTATTTATTTCTAGGAGAGAGAGAGAGACAGCATGAGCAGGGGAGGGTCAGAGAGAGAGGGAGTCACAGACTGAAACAGGCTCCAGGCTCTGAGCTGGCAGTCAGCACAGAGCCCAACGCGGGGCCCGAACCCACGAACCCCGAGATCATGACCTAAGGGAAAGTCGGACGCTTAACCGACTAAGCCACCCAGGCGCCCCTTATCTTAATTTCTGAAATGGTATTATTTTGTCTTTAGTTTCTTTCCTGAACTAAAAAATAATTTTTTAAAATTTTTTCCAGTTTTGTGTTTATTTATATTTTTAAATTTTTAAATACCTAACTCAACATATTTTTGCACAGCTCCAAGTGCTTTTTTGAGAATATTTAATTGTAGTGCTAGAACATTTATTTAAAATGCTATGGCACCTGGATGGCTCAGTTGGTTAAGCATCTGACTCTTGATCTTGGCTCAACCTAAGTCTTGATCTCAGTGTCCTGAGTTCAACCCTTACATTGGGCTCCACACTGGGCATGAGGACTTCTTAAAAAAATTAAAAAATAAAATGCCATTACATTATTTTTCTGGTTAATGATTATGCATGTATATGTGTTGATGGGAATTTAAATCTACGGGAATTTTTTTCTGCTGGAATGTTTTTATTTTTATTTTCTATTTTCTTCTTACAGTAAACTTACCTAAAGGCACAATTCTATTTTTGTTCATAGACAAAGATAGGAGTTTTGGTGTTTTACAAATCCCTATTTCAAAACTGTCGTCTTCTACTAGTAGAGTGGAGTAGTTCATTTAAGATAATGACATTTGTGGTAAGAGAAGGCTTAATGTTTCTCTTGGTTTTATGAGTCACTCTTGGTAGGATTCTTAATTTTCCCTTCTTCTTTCCCTTTCTACTGAATCTCAGAAAGTCACCTCTCCCTCTTCATATACCTTCTAGTCCCATAGAAGTGGTGCTGTCCTGAGATGGGCACCTTGAGTCTCACTTTCTGTAGCCAGTGCTGTCTCTACATGGTCTTGAACCTGTTTCAATGCCGACTGGGACATTGTCTTCCTAGGAGTGATTCGTTTGTTCTCCATCAGACTTAGATTCTCTGTTCCCCTTATTCTTCTCTGCATAGTTTCTTAAGATTCCATTCATTTTCCACATACCCAGAGATGAGTGAGGAACTCTAGAGATGGCCTTGCTGGGATTTAATAATGGCTATTTCTCTATATACAAGTACTTCAAAGTTCATAGTATTCTCAGGTTCTTTATACTAAAGTTGTAGTCATGTGTGGTTTTATTTTGTTTTGTTTTTAAAGTTTGTGTGGTGTTTTTGAGAGGATGTGTGGAAAAAGTCACAGTTTAGCACCTACCATTATCCTCTGGTCTTTCTCTCTCTTTCTGATGGTAGTTCTAGAGGGATTTAATTTCTGCATCCTTTTTTTTCCCTTATTTATTCTCAGGGCCAAAGTGTGGAAGGGAGGACTTACAAACTCATAATATGATTTGGGCTAGGGAACACTAGCTACCAGTATAGTATGTGGATGTGTGCACATGTATCTCAGCAAGCTTTGATGTTCAACAAGCTTTGATGTATCATTGAATAAATCTTCTATCAAGAGATTATAGGAGAGACAGATGAGTTTCCAAAATACTGTCTCTAAAATTGTTCTGAGAGGTAGTAAACATAAAGTTTGAGGGTTAAATGCATTATCTTTGGATGTAATGTTTACTGTACATAAACACTGTTATATTCCTTATAATTCCCATTATTATTATTTATTGATTGTGAATTATTGTTGTTTATGTCATTGTTTATTTTATTATTATAATTCTTAAAATTTTTTTAATGTTTTATTTATTTCTGAGAGAGGGAGAGAGACAGCATGAGCAGGGGAGGGTCAGAGAGAGAGGGAGATACAGAATCCTAAGACAGTCTCCAGACTCTGAGCTAGCTGTCAGCACAGAGCCCAACATGGGGCTCGAACCCATGAACCGTGAGATCATGACTTGAGCTGAAGTCTGACGCTTAACCAACTGAGCCACCCAGGTGCCCCTATTATTATAATTCTTTTTTCTCTTCTTCCTATAGCAACAGGAGGTCTTTGATATGCAGGACTGAGAAGCAGTTGGTGAGCTAGAGACTGGGTCCTCTGGGTACACTAGGGAAAGACAGCCCCTGAAGTAATGGAGAAAAATAGGGGAAACCTTGTCACTTACCAGAAGAAACCCCGTGACTTCCAGATAGCTGAACTTTTTACCCTTCATGAAATATTAGTTCTAGGAGAGCAGGACTACGGCCTTTGATATTCCAGTTCAGTGTTTACTACAGGGTGACCTGCTGCGTCACAGTAAAATGATCAGGTGGCTGAAAAGCACTGACAATTTAATCTTCCATGTGGATCTCCAAATGAAAGGATCCAGCAGGAGTCAAAGAGCGGAAAATGGGAGTCTGTGCAGCCAGCGTTTTTTCTTTAACAGTGCAGACTTATTTCAGGGTGCAGGGTCTGTTTTCATCTTGTTTCTTGTTCATGTATCTTCTCTCTTCTTGTGTGGCCCTTTAAAAGTTCTTTTTTGATTTTTATTTAGTTTTGAGAAAGAGAGAGACAGAGAGACAGAGCATGAGCAGGGGAGGGGCAGAGAGATTGACACAGAATCCAAAGCAGGCTCCAGGTTCTGAGCTGTCAGCACAGAGCCCAAGGCCGGACTTGAACTCACGAGCCCTGAGATCATGACCTGAGCTGAAGTCAGAGGCTTAACCGACTGAGCCACCCAGGTGCCCCTGGTGTGGCCCTTTAGACCTGAGATGTTGGGGGCACCTGGGTGGCTTAGTTGGTTAAGCGTCCGACTTTCGCTTAGGTCATGATCTCACGGTTTGTGGGTTTGAGCCCCGCGTCAGGCTCTGTGCTGACTGCCAGCTCAGAGCCTGGAGCCTGTTTCAGTCTGTGACTCCCTCTCTCTCTGACCCTCCCCTGCTCACACTGTCTCTCTCTCTCTGTCTCCTAGAAATAAATAAACATTTAAAAAAAAAAAAAAGAAAAGAAAAAAAGAAAAGACCTGAGATGTGATATACCCAAACAGTCTTCCAAATCCTGCTGGGAAAATATCTAAGAATAAAATAACAAAGAAATTAAGATTTCTGAGCTCCTGTCCTATGCCAGACACCTAGAAGATCTTTTTTTTTTTAATCTCTCTTTTCATCTCTTTTTATTCTTTTTTTGCTCTCTGCTTTTCATGGGTGGCAGTAAACATTTATAAACTCCTACATACTCACAGAAGCACACACACCTACACACACGTCCCTCCCTTTCTTGGCCCATCCTTAGGCAGCACTCAAACATTATGACAGGGTATAAAACGAAAATCTTATCAGTGTGTGCCACCGGAAGGGCCACAGCTCTCTTCTGTATTTTATTTCTTTGACCTCGAGCTGTACAGTCCAAATAAGTAGCCCACATTCACATGTAGCTTATACAATTTAAATTAATTAAACTTAAATAAAATTAAAAATTCAGTTCCTTAGTCACATTGGCCACATTTCAAGTGTTCAAGAGCCACCTGCGGCTAGGAGTACAGTACTAGACATAAAACACTTCTACTGCCTTAGGCCTAGAGTATAAACTATCTTCTGTAGTCTAGAGCTCTCTCCCTCAATGAAGTCTGAGGCTTTTCACTTTGTATTCCTACTGCTAGGCATATAGCAGGTACTTAATATAATTATTTTGCATGAAAAAAGAGTTGTTACTGCTTGTATAGGTTCATAGAATCCTCATTTTAGTAAAATTTAATGGAAGAATAATAAAATGTAGTAGTTGATTTTTAGTTAATAATGTTTCACTAGAAAATAATAATCTTATTTTTTTTCTTATTAAAATTGGGGTCATATTTGGATACTGAAATTGGTTCAAATGACTTCGATACGAATTTACTAAGCATCTACTATGCTTACTATGCATCTACAAGCCCACCTCTTGTTAAGGACTGCAAAAAACCACTGCCCTGAATGCCAGTCCAGGATGGCAACATAGGAGGACCCTGACCTCACCTCCTCCATGGACACACCAAATCTACACCTGCTTATAGAGCAGTTCCTCCTGAAGAGGAACGGGGGTGGGGGGATGGGGCGATTGAACAGCTTCTGCACAAGAAAAGATAGAGGCCACACTGAGAACACAGGAGAGATGGAGACTCGGTAACAAAGGGAACCCCCGCCCCAACACTGGAAGCTGCAAGGAGGAGGGATAGTACCCTGAGATGACCTCAAGCAGGGTTGTCTGCCCAAGGGCACATAGAAAAAAAAGCTGAGATTTAAAAGAGCAACTAGGGAATATGAAGGGACGAGCCCTAGAACCCTGTCTAAAGGTGGGGAGCTGCTGGAGCTCTCTTTGAATCGGAGGGGCTAGTGAGTGCTGGGGTTTATGTTTCCTCTCCACCTTGAGAGTGTGAACAGGAACAGGATCTGTGCACCCTACTGGCCTGCTGCCTCAGTGTTTCCTGGGCCCACACCAGCTCCAGCCACCCCACCAAGGAGGACATAGGTCAGTGCCCACCAGGACATCCCTAGTCAGTGCTCACGATGGCTCCAGCACTCAGACCAAGATGATGCAGGAACACAGCACCCTAGAACACTCCAGGCCCAAGTCACTTCAGCTCCAGATGGCTTGCTAGGGTACCCCTGGTACAGTGCTGTCTGAGATCTCCTGGCTATGCCTGCCTTAGCTCCAGCTACCCTGCCAAAGTGCCCCCTGTGCAGAGTGGCTTGGGAATGCCTGGTGTGTGCCTGCCTCCATTCTAGCCATCCAACCAGGGGCCCCCTGCATGGGGCCCCCTGGGACCTCCCAGCCTACACTCCTCCAGCTGCCCCACCAGGGCAAACCCTGTGCTCAGCACCCTAGGGCACCCTGGCTTATCCCCACTTCAGCTGGAGCTGTCCTGCCAAGGCACCCTCTCTGTGGAGAGTGCCAGGACCACCCCAGTCCCAGAACCCACTTCAGCTCTGGCCATCTTAGCAGGGCGGCTCCATTACAGGTAACTCCATTACAGGTAACTCCATTTCAGAGTACTCTGGGAGCCCCAGCCCACACCAGACACAGCTCTGGCGAGCCAGCCAAAGTCACGAGGCACAGCCTACACAGGGGACAACCAGGCATAAGACTATTCCTTCAAGTGTAGGAGAAGTGGCAGTTTTGCCTAATGTATATAAACAAACATAGAAAGTTAAGCAAAATCGGGAGACAAGAATATGCCTCAAATGAAAGAACAAGAGAAAACCTCAGAAGAAGAACTAAATGAAATTAAGCAATATGCCTGATGAAGAGTTTAAAGTAATGATCATAAAGGTGCTCATGGGATTGAGAGAAAAGTGGAAGAACTCTCTTTAACAAAGAGATAGAAAATGTAAAAAAAGAACCAATCAGAGTTGAAGAATATAATAACTGAAATGAAAAATACACTAAAGGGAATCAAGAGTAGATTAGAAGATGCAGAAGAACAGATCAGACATCTGGAAAAGAAGGTAAGGGAAAGCACCCCAGCAAAACAGCAAAATTAAAAAAGTATTAAAATTAAAAAAAATATTTATGTATTTTTGAGAGAAAGAGAGACAGAGTGTGAGGGGGGAGGGGCAGAGAGAGAGGGAGACACAGAATCTGAAGCAGCCTTCAGGCTCTGAGCTGTCAGCACAGAGCCTGATGCTGGGCTTGAACCCATGAACTGTGAGATCATGACCTGACCTACAGTTGTATGCTTAACCAACCTAGCCACCCTGATGCTCCAGAAAAAAGTGTTTAGAAAAAGGAAGATAGGTGAAGAGATCTCTTGTAAAAATCTTCAACAAAATATTAGCAAACCATAGTCAACAATGCATTAAAAGGATCATTCACCACAATCAAGTGAGATTTATTCTGGGGATGGAAGGATAGTTCAATATTCACAAATCATTCAACACGATACACCATATAAACAAAATGAAGGATAAAAATCATATGATCATGTCAATGGATGCAGAAACAGCATTTGGCAAAGTGTAACATTTGTCATGACAAAAACTCAACAAAGTTGGTTTAGAGGGAACATACCTTAATATAATAAATACCATATATGAAAAACACCTCAGCTAACATTATACTCAGTGGTGAAAAACTGAGAGCTTTTCCTCTAAGGTCAGGAGCAAGACAAGAGCGTCCATGCTTACTACTTTTAGTCAAAATAGTGGGATTTCTAGCCACAACAATCAGAAAAGAAAAAGAAATAAAAGCATATGAATTGGTAAGAAAGAAGTTCAACTGTTATGATTTGCAGATGATCTGATACTAATCACAGAAAACCCTGAAGACGCCACCGAAAAACTATTAGAAGTAATAAATGAATTTGCTGAAATTACAGGATACAAAATCAATACACAGAAATTGGTTGTGTTTATAAACACTAGTAACAAAGCAGAAAGAGGAATTCAGAAAATAGTCCCATTTACAATTGAACCAAAAAGAATTAAATACCTAGGAATAAACTTGATCAAGGACATGAAAAACCTAGACTCTGAAAACTATAAAACATTGATAAAAAAAAATTGAAGACAGCTTAACAAATAGAAATATATTCCATGCTCATGGGTTGGAAGAATTAATATTATTAAAATGTCTATAATACCCAAAGGAATCTACAGATTCAATGCAATCCCTATTAAATACCAGCCACATTTTTCTTAGAACTAAAACAAATAATACTAAAATTTGTATGGAACCACAAAAGAGCCTGAATAGTCAAAGCAATCTTGAGAAAGAAGAACAAAGCTGGAGGTATAATGAAATTTCAAGATATACTACAGAGCTGTAGTAATCAAAACAGCATGGTATTAGCACAAAAATAGACACATGGAATCAATAGCACAGAATAGAGAGCCCAGAAATAAACCCGTGCTTATTGACAACAAAGGAGGCAAGCGTATACAATGGAGAAAATACAATTTCTTCAATAAATGGTACTATGAAAACTGGACATGCAAAAGAATGAAACTGGACCACTTTCTTATACCATACACAAAAATAAACTCAAAATGGATTAAAGACCTAATTATGAGACATGAAACCATAAAACTCCTAAAAGAAAACTTAGGCAATAATTTCTTTGACATCAGCCTTAGTAACGCTTTACTAGATATGTCTTCTCAGACAAGGGAAACGAGCAATAAATAAATAAATAAATAAATAAATAAATAAATAAAAGCTTCTGCACAAAACAAAGGGACCCATTAACACAATGAAAAGTCAACACAGTGAATGGGAAAAGATATTGCAAATGACATATCTGATAAGGGCCTAGGGTCCAAAATATATAAATAATTTATACAACTTTTACACCATAAAACAAATAATCCAACTAAAAAAATGGGCAAAGGACCTAAAAAGACATTTTTTTCAAAAAAAAAAACCACATACAGATGGCAAACACATGAAAAGATGCTCAAAGTTACTCATCATCAGGGAAATGCAAATGAAAACTGTGGTGAGATATTGCCTTATATCTGTCAGAATGGTTACAATAAAAATATTAAGAAATAATAAGTGTTGGCAAGCATGTGGAGAAAAAGGAACACTTGTGTACTGTTGTGTACTATTGGTGGGAATGTAAGTTGGTGCAGCCACTGTGGAGAACAGTACTGATTTTCCTAAAAAAATTAAATAGAAATACCATATGATCCAATAATTCTGCTATTGGGTGTTTACCCAAAGGAAATAAAAACAAAAACACCAATTCAAAAAGATGTATGCTCCTCTATGTTTATTGCAGAATTATTTACAATAGTCAAGATATGGAAGCAACGCAAGTGTCCATCCATAGATGAAGAAGAAGTGGTTTGTATATGTATATAATGGAATATTACTCAGACATAAAAAAGAATGAGATCTTGCCATTTGCAATAACATAGATGGACCTAGAAAGTGTTATTCTAGGTGAAATAAGTTAGAGAGAGAAAGGCAAACAAACTGATGATTGCCAGAGAGAAGAGGAGTGAGGAGAATAGATGAAACAAGTGAAGGGGAGTGGGAGGTACAGGCTTCCAGTTATGGAATGAATATGTCATGGGGAATGAAAGAGCATAGGCAATATAGTCAATGGTACTATAATAGTGTATGGTGGCAGATGGTAGCTATACTTGTGGTGGGCATAGGGTGACATACAGACTTGTGGAATCACTATGTTGTACGTCTGAAACTAACATAACATTGTCAGCTATACTTTAAAAAAGAAAAAAAAATGTGGGATCAAAGCAGGAGTTCTCCCTGGTCAAAAATTGGATAATTTGAGCATCAAGAAAGAAAAGAAATGCAGTAAAATAAAACACATTTTTAAATCCTTAAGTTCATAATGATATTCTCCTCCTTCCAAAATTGATCAGCTTTGGAGGATTCTTTGGAACTAACCTGTTATTTCACAAACTACTAAATAAAGGGAAAGAAATACAAAACAAAAGCAAACACACACACACACACACACACACACACACAACCTCAAAATACTGCCTTCACAGTACCTACAATAAAATCAATTAATTAACTGAGCCAATATTTATTGAGCACAATATTATAGATGCTAGACACTATCTTAAGAACTGGGGATACATCACTATACAAAACAGAACAAATCTCTACTAACAGAACTAACATTTCAGTGGGAGGAAATAGGCAATAAACAAGAAATACCCCTATGTTATCTTAAAGGATGATGGTGCTGTAAAGAAAAAGTTGTAAGGATTAAGATAGGGAATGATGGAGGAGGGGGTATAATTTCACATTATATGGTCAGGGAAGGACTCACTGAGGTGACATTTGAATAAAAACTTAAAGAGAAGTGAATCCATGCATTATCTAGGGGAGGAGAATTTTGGGCAGAGGAAATGGCAACTTCTAGGCCCTGAGGTAGGGGCATTGTTGGCATTTTGTAGAAATTGCAAAGAGGTCACTGTGGCTAGAAGTGAGGGAGGAGAATAATGGGAGATGAGGAACAGAGGCGAGAGAGTAGATCACATAGGGTCTTATTGGCTACATCAGGACTTTGGCTTTAACACTGAGTGAAAAGGGGGAGCCACAGAAGAGTCTTGAGAGAGGAGAGTAATGGTCTCTTTTAGGGTTAAAAAAATTATCTGCCATGTTGCAGATAGGCTGAAGGAGTGGGCTGGGGTGAATAAGAGTAGAAAAAGGTAAACAATTAGAAGACCAATAAAATAATCCAAAATAATGCGGGTGCTGAAACAAAGATAGATGTGATGGAAGTGGCACATAATAGTCACATTCTGGATGTCTTACTGGACTTGGAAGTGTCTGCATCAAATAATTAGTGGACAGTATCAGATATGACTTAACTCATGATGGAAAACTGAATCTGGAGGTTGGTGAGCAGATGGAGCTGAGTAAAGGGGAGGATATATATATGCAAGTAATACAAGATGAAGTTGGAAGTTATGGATGAGAATGTTGGTGTCAGTGACAGAAATGGGGAATTTGGGAAGAGGAATAGGGTTAATGGGGATCGTTTTGGACATGTTGAATTGGAGTTGATGGTAGAAATGCAAAGTAGGGATATGTTGGAAGTTTCGGATATGGAATTAGAAGTCAGGTGGGATATGTTGGTAGAAATCAAAATTTGGGAGTTCTTATATAGAACTGATGGTTGAAAAAAAAGAGTGAATGAGCTGCTTTATATCAAGAGATAAAAGCAGAGGATTAAGGAACAAACCTAAGAAAATGCCCACAGTGATGAGGAAGGTGGAGGATGTAGAGCTGAAAAAATAAATAAAAGGCCTAATGGAAGCCAAGAGAGTCTGCATCTCAAGGAAGGGTTGATCGAGGGTGCCAGATAGTGAAGAGAAACAACAGAGAATGTAGCTAGAGGAAAAGCTAGCAGACACGCCAAGAAACATTTTAATGTTTTACTTATTTCGAGAGAAAGAGAGACAGTGTGAGCAGGGGAGGGTCAGAGAGAAAGAGAGGGAGACACAGAATCTGAAACAGGCTCCAGACTCTGAGCTGGCTGTCAGGACAGAGCCCAGCACGGGGCTCGAACCCATGAACCGTGAGATCATGACCTGAGCCAAAGTCGGGCGCTTAACCGACTGGGCCACCCAGGCGCCCCTGATGATTTTCGAAGAAAGGTATATAAAGAGCTCTTTTCAGAAGACTAGGTCAGGAGAGAGGAAATCCAGTTCATTCAGTGGTCACACACACATACACACACCTTGTAAGAAGCCTATCTATTGTGGATAACAATACATATTTCAGTAATATTACCATACCATATCTGATCTCAGAGATGTTTAATATTTTTATTGTTATCTAATTCATATTTCACCTGCAAAACCCAACATAGGAAGATTCTGGTTTCCAGAATAAATGTAAATATGATTATTCACTTTTCAAAATAAATCTTTCCTTAATGGAAACAACATTTTATCTCCCTTTTACATAGGAAGCTTTTCATTTACATTAAGATATAGACTGATTTATAAACATTGCATTTGTACCGGGTTTGAAGGTGTATATCCATGTAGAATATAAAGGGAGACCTGCATTTACCATTGAGCTTTCTAAACTCCTTTTTGTGAGAAAATATTCCAGTGTCATGCCTTGTCCATGTTTCCTTTTCTGCCCTGCCAATTTTTCCCATGGAAAAGATCTTTTGTTTTTCTTTTCTACTGACCCTCTTTAACTTACAGACTATGTTGGGATGGCCTTGTGAGAAGAAATCTTTTTCAGGCTCTCCAGATAATTCTTGGGGTCACAGGCTCCCCACAAGCAGAAACAGTTTTGGCAAATTGTCCTTTCCCCAGACTATCATGGGCATGAAGGCTGGTCTGAGGTCCCAAAGTTGGAAAGAGCTAGCTTTAAGGTGAATCTGAATTTCTAGAATCAACCATAAGATTGACTTTTAGCAAAATTCCTCTCTAGACTCTCCAGGTGTCATTCATTCTCTTTGGCATTCTTGCCTAGCTATCCTGGGTTTCCTGAGATATCACAAAGCCAATAGAAATCCAAACATGAACTCTTTGTTTTTGTTTTTGTGTTTTTTATTTTTTCCAGTGGAGACAAAAGGTTTTGTTATATGCATTGATTGAATTTGTCTTTGCTGGCTTCCCCACTCAGTGTGTACTGATCTATGTCATCCTGCGACCCGGAAGGAGATTCGTCAAGGGGAACCAATATGTTGCTTTGACTGCATCCCATGTGCTGATGGACATGTGTCACGGGAACCAGGTAGAGATGATCATATTTTTCATTGATATTGAAATACAATTAGAGTAAGCACGCTTTGGTAAAGAGGGGTTTAGGAGCTATCTTTATAAATACGTGTAAACAACTTGTAACAAAAATCATTACAATCCTTTGAACTGTTGGATATTCTGTGCAGTGTGAAAAAAACCCATAATGTTGGGTTTCAGTTCTGAAGCTGCTACTGTTGGGAATTTAACAGAAAGGATTTAACAGAAGAAAATTTTTAAAAATGAAATGTGAAATGTGAATAAATGGCTTCATAAAAAGTACTTAAAATTATTTCAATTTCTAAAATACATTAACTATTATTTATGTAAAAAAATTGTGAATAATTGGAAAAATAGGTGAATTACAGTTCTGTGTTCTACTGAATTATCTCAGTTTGGAACTATAAGACCTAGAATTCCATCCCCAAAGACAATGGAATTAGGGCCATAATTACTCAAGGTTTGTAAGATGAATTTTACAGATGAATTCTTTAGTGCTCCACGAATTCTTTTCCACAACCTGCTGAATTTCTGCTCTTCATGCCAGGATTTTGGCTGGGTTTGGTTGCTTACCTTTATGAAGCATCTTGGAGTAGGTATACTTTTATCTCTGCTTATCTCTATCTTTAAAGATAACTCAAAAGCTGTACTTATCCTTGCCCAAAGGCCCTCCATAACAATTTATTTCAAGAATTTTTAAAAATGTAAAAATTCCCCAAATAGAAAATAAGCACAGTGTAACCTGAACAACTCCCTGAACCTCACATGACTCAGTCTCTGAAGAGTTTTAGCAAGAGAAGTCTAGTCCAGCAGTGAGAAGTAGTTAAAAGGGAATTTCAATCATCACCTGTACATTTGAAAGAACATTAAAGTGATCCATTTGATAATTTACTATGAATTCATCTCAAATACCTTTTTCTTACATTGTAACACACTCCCATGGAACTTTGTCAACACAGTTGTTTTTGGTTTTGTTTCCTTTCTTTAAAAAAAACTGTTTTAAATGCTTGTTGATTTACTTGTGTGTGAGAGAGCGTGAGAAGAGCTGGGGAGGGGCAGAGAGAGAGGGAGACACAGAGTTTGAAGCAGACTCTAGGCTCTGAGCTGTCAGCAAAGAGCCCAAAACAGGGCTCAAACCCACAAACTGTGGGATCGTGACCTGAGCCAAAGTCAGAATCTTAACTGACTGAGTTTCCCAGGGACTGTTGTTTCCCTTCTTATTCTCAGTCCTTCATGCTTGTTCTCTGGAATCAGCCTCTGGAGGGTAGGGAGGGGAAAGCTGAAGGAACAAAGACAAGATTCCCTTCATTAGGTGGCAGTAATGTTGAATGGAAGACTGAAAACACTTGTATTTTAATCAGCCTTCTCACAATTCTCTTGATTGTTTCACCTGAGTAGCTTTAATTTTCTCATCCATGGTAAGCCATTTGTGGATTCTCAGGTTTATGAGGATACACACCTCCCTTCTCAATGGGATAATGGGAAGAGAAAGAAAAGAGGCATCTTACTGGAAAAGGCCCATATAGGAAAGGCTGAAACCAAGAAGGCAGACCACCTTCCCACAACTAAAAATAATTCTCAATATGTAATATTGGTTGCACACTCTAAGACGATTGTATTGCTGTTTATTTCCTCTTCCTTCCTTCCTTTCTTTCTTTCTCCCTTTTTCTTCCTTCCTGCCTTCCTTCCTTCCTTCCTTCCTTCCTTCCTTTTTCTTTCTAGATTTTGTATATTCTGTATAAAGGGATCTCAATGAGTCCTGCCCTAAGTCTTTGACTGCTCAGAATTAATCCTCTGTTCTTTATTCATTAGGGCAAAGGGAGTGTGAACAATGTGGTGACGATTATTGGTCAAATGCATAAAAGAGTGAGTGCATGCCAAAAGAGGTGGAATTCCTTGTTTACAATGAGGCCCTGGGATTCCTGCTTGCCATTCTCCCTATCTTTGGGGTGCTTGTGGTCTTGGCAGTCACAATTGTGTACGTGATACACAGGCATACTCCACTTGTGAACGCCAATGACTGGGAGCTGAGCTTTCTCATTCAGCTTTCTCTTGTCATCACACTGCCATCTTCCATGCTTTTCATTGGCAAGCTGAACAACTGGTCCTGCATGACCCGCCATGTCACTTTGGCAGTGAGTGGGCTTTTCTCTTTGTCTGTCTTGCATTCTTGGAAAGACGATTTCACTGTTTTTAACCTGCAGAATTTCTATATCCAAAGCCCGGCTCCTATCCATCCACTTCCTTTATCAAAAAATCATTGTGCTAATCTCTGTTCTAGTTGAGATCTTCATACTCATAGCCTACTTAGTATTGGAGCCTCCAAGAGTGTACAAGAACATAGAATCTTGAAATATAAAGATTATTCTGGAATGTGATGAAGGTTCTATAGAATTTTCCCAAATCTGTGTTTGGGATTGATGTCTTCCTGGCCTTGCTATGCTTTCTTACAACCTTTGTTGCTTGCCAGTTGCCAAATAATTACTATGAAAGAAAATGCTTAACCTTTGAGATGCTGGTCTTTTTCATCGTCTGCATCTCTTTTGTCATTGCTTACCTGAGCACCAAAGGCAAATTCAAAGTAGCTGTGGAAATATTTGCAGTCTTGGCATTCAGCTGTGGTTTGTTGGGTTGTATATTTGCTCTCAAGTGTTTCATTATTCTGCTGAGGCCAATGAGGAATACTGATGAGACTGTTGGTGGAAGAGTCCCCACTATAAATAAGAGCACCCAACTGACTTCAGCTTCTGTGAGCAGTAGGCTTAATAATACCACAGTGTCAACTGTTCTGAATGACTAGGGTATTGAGTTACATGTGTCCTTCAAAGCTGCAATGGTGACACGGTTCAATGTTCCCTCTCAGGTTGCTCCTGCAGCAGCTGCCTGATGCTCTGGGGTAATATTGAGGATTTGGGCTCTAGTAGTATTGTCCTAGCCTGAGATATGAAATCTCATACTTTAAGATACCATTAAGCATGAATTAGAATACCTGTTACTACTGAAACTGTAAACCACTACATTCAAACATTTCATAATACTTTGGTATAAGGAATTGATACGAGAGGGTACAAATAATCTAAAATAATGGGTGAAAAAGTGGGCTCATAAATATGTTTCTTTTTATATCATGGGTGTCTGATCTAGAAATTTACATTAATCAAAGTCACCTTGTGGGGATCAACAGAGACATCTTGTTAATGCCTCTGTGGAATAGATAGATTTTCTGTATCTGAGGTAAGAATTACATGCAAAGCTCATAAACTTTCCTTTGGAGCAGGGCATTTGGTAAGAGAATTTATGTTTCAAAGGACTCTACAGCATACAGATGATATTGGAGGAACTGAGATGTGAACAAAGCTCAGGTCCTTCTTGAATTCATAATGGGAATAGACAAGTTTCTTCCAGAGGGAAGGCAAGACCTACTTCCTCCAGATTTTCGTAGATAATAGTAGTAAAATATTTGAGTTTCAAAACATTCTTCTGTTTATAAAATAAAAATGAGGGGAATTAAGATATCAGCAAAGCAGCTATTAAGTTGACTGTAAGTGAATACTCAATAGCAAAAAAAGCAAGTGTTTACCTAGAGCAGGTATTAGAATGCAAGATTTTTTAGTATAAATTAAATGCTGGATATTTACTCTTTGATCATCCAGAGTTAACTAAAATGTTATAAAATATTTTGAATCTTCTTCCAGCTATGAAACTTAAAAATGATCTACATATATTTATGTGCCTATGAATTAAATGTGTGGAAAAACAGAATTTGTAGAAATGCTGATAAACCAAGTACCCATGTGCATACTTGACTCTAGGAAACCAGTAGAATACGAAACTCTCTTTTCAAAGGAAGTTATGAAGTCTTGTGAATATCTGTTAACCGAACTAGGTAGAGAGATTTATATAGGCTGTTGGAGCAGAAAATGAAACCATAATGACTAGTTTAGCAGGACAAGTCTGTCAGGAATATATTAATTTTTAAAGAAAGATGATTCCAGACCAGGTGAAGGGGATAAGATTCCTGTAATTTAAATAAGACGTTTACACCACAGTTCAGCAAAGGCCAAAAGTGAGCTCATTTCGTGGAGGGCTAATGGTATCCCAGTGCTTTCTGGGTCAGCATCTATTCATCCACCCATCTCCCAAAACTTCTACAGTGCTTTGTATCATGGCCCTAGGACTCTTAGAGAAGAGCCTATATCATAGCGTGAAGAGTGGGGAGATTGCTCTCTTTGTCCCTGTACTTGACCAAGGAATGGACTTTGGGAAAGAGAGGGTGGTTTGTCAAGGGAAATGAGAATCGAGTCAATCTCTTGTTCAGTAATGCATGCACTTGAGTTTTCTCAATGATCCATCTTGGAATTTTTAAAAATGCTGAAAGATGACTCAAATCTAGTGATTTGCCTTACTTTTATATTCAAAATATTTTAATCTCAAAGTAATCTTTTCTACTGAATATGTATCTAAAAAGGTAATTCCAGAAGGCCACTCAGGCAATATCAAAGACTTCATTATCTCCTTTCATACCAGGTGGTTCAGTAATACTGTCTTATTGGACTTGTGTTCTTTGCAATTATTTATTTTTCTGATCAGCAATATGTTTGGTATACTAGAGAGAATAAATGTTATTAAAAAACAAAGTATCTGGGTGCCTAGGTGGCTCAGTCATTTAAGCATCTGACTTTGGCTCAGGTCATGATCTCATGGTTTGTGAGTTCAAGCTCCACATGGAGCTATGTGCTGACAGCTCAGAGCCTGGAGCTGCTTCAGATTTTATCTCTCTCTCTCTCTCTCTCTCTCTGCCCCTCCCCTGCTCAGGCTCTGTCTCTCTCTCTCTCAAAAATGAATAATAAAACATTAAGAAAGAAATTTAAAAAGTATCAACTGAATTTGCATGCTTAACTTTAATATTTACTTGTAAAGTTTTATAATTTTAAGATGCAGCTTTTATCTAAAATGGTCTGAAGTTATCACTTGTTGACTTGGTACACATATATTGTCATAAAGACTGGCCTATGACAGATAAATTGAATAATATGTGGTGGTCTAATTTTTAATATTGATCTATTCAATTATTTATCAGGTATTAAAAGGTTCTTATAGCATTAAAAGATATTTTTTCTCCTTGGGCAAATGTGTTATTTATTTATTTTATTTTATTTAAATTCCATTTAGCATATGGTATAATATTAGTTTCAGGTGTACAAGTTAGTGATTCAACACTTGCGTGCAACATCCAGTGCTCATCACAATGAGTCCACGCCTTAATCCCCATCACCTATTTCACCCACCCCCATTCCCCCACCCGCATCCCCTCTGGTAACGGTTTGTTCTCTATAGTTAAGAGTCTTTTTCTTGGTTTTCCTTTCTCTTTTTCCCCCTATGATCATTTGTTTTGCTATATGTATTTATTTATTCAGAGAGAGAGAGAGAGAGAGAGAGAGAGAGCAAGCATGAGTGTAGTAAGGCCAGAAAGCAAGAGACAGAAAGAATCCCCAGCAGACTCAATGGTGTAGCACAGAGCCCAACTCGGGGCTCAGTCTCGCAAACCATGAAGTCAAGAGCCTGATGCTTAGCCAACTGGGCCGCCTAGGTGGCCCTGTTTTGTTTCGTAAATTCAACATATGAGTGAAATTGTATGTTATCTTTCTCTGATTGACTTATTTTGCTTAGCATAATACTCTCTAGTTCTATCCACATCATTGGAAATGGCAAGCTTTCATTCAAATGTGTCATTTAAAATTTAATTCTAGTAAAAAAAAAAAGACTAGAATCTCTATCAGCAAATGTTGTCTCATAAGAGAATCTCATATAGAAGTCACTAATGACACTCCCTGCTGTGGCTGAGCATTTGCTGGTAACCACATGCTGGGCCTTGGGGAACAGTTCAGAAGTAATTTCAGGGTGTTACATCAAAATAATGCAATTGCTGGCTTGATGAGTAGCATAAAGACTAATTGTTTGAAAGAAAAATAATTAGGAAACAACATTGTATTCAAGGCTGACCTAGACACATGCAGGTTTGAGCACTTTGGGAAAAAGAAGTGTTTATCAAAGCTGCTCAAGCCCACAATGTAAGATTGATTTGTTTGGGTTAAAGCAAAGAAAGCTCTTGATATAAAGCAAATATATTATCAAAAAGGGAAAGACATTCCAATAGCCAGACAAACTGGATGCCTGAAATTCCTAGAATTACCTTCTATTTTCCTGATTGCATCTTTCTGTTTCCCTCTAATGTGCTACTAGTACTTCATCCCTCCCTCCCTCCCTCCCTCCATCCATCTATCCATCCATCACTGAAGGGATGGTGTGCATCAGATTCAGAGTTAGGCATAGAAGATATACAAAGACAAGGCTTGTCCCCCACTTCCCAGTACTTGCCATCATTTGAGATGAAAGGTAATAAAATGTTATCAAGCTGTGATTGTGGGAGCATGGAGGTCAAGGAGGTGACACTTGAATACATTCCTGAAGGACAAGAAGGAATTAGCCATAGGTAAGAAAGATAAGCTAATGTATGCATTCTCCCTACCCTAGTGGTGGAGCACGGTAGGTGCCACCTTGACTTTCCTTTTTTCTAAAGTCCTTTAGGACTTTATCTGTGCCTCTTTTGTGTCATTGCTCATTCTCTGCCTCATACTAGGGTTATCTGCTTCCATATCTTTTCTCTGTTGCGGCATTATAACTTGTTAAGGGACCACTTCTATGTATATAAAGTAATCTTTATAGTCTTAACATCATAGAATATAACTTGCATTTAAGTGGTCCCCATTGATTTTTTTTAAATGAATGGATGGCTGAATAAAGTTATTAAGAGAGCTAACCGGTCAACTAGAAAGGCCCAGGGGTGATGTTTCTATGTAAACTGAGGAGGACTGGAGAATAGGAGGAATGGAGGAGGTGGGAAGAGGCTGTTAGGGAAACCTGGTGGGTAGGGACCAGTTTAAAAGCAACAAACACTTCACTGGGAAGAGAAGGGAAAGCAGGACTAAGAGGAAGGGGGTGAGTTGAAATGGAGTGGGCAGTCTTAAAAGGAATTTTCCAATGGTATTCATTTGACTATTTTCCGATGGTATTTTCTCCTTCCTATAGTCTCATTTTTGAAGAAATGCTGTTTTATCCCCTCTACAATGTCTCCCCTTTGGAGCTGTCATTGTGAAGCAGCTATTTGGAACATCTAAAGGGAGAGTAATTATTTATAATCTCAAGGTACAATTATTAACAATTTATGTAAAAAATCTTTGTGAATTTTACTCATTTACATTTTTAGAGGATTGTTACACATTTCCCCTTATAGTTTTGGAAAAACAATTTAAATAGAAAAGACATAATGTGAAAATGCAAATAAACCAGATACATTAGTTATGGTAGGTTAACTGTGGCACGAACAACCCCTAAATCTCAGGTGTTTAACAGATTGATACATAACGTGTGTGAAGTATGTGAGACGAAGTCGCAAGTGCTATTGGTCAGACTGCTGTCCTGGACAGCCCTCTTCCAGGCAGTGATTCAGGGGCGTTGCTGGATAATTTGTGTTTGCCCCACCACACCCCCGTTTGCCACTTTCCCCACTCTGCTCTGTGCTCCAATAGTCTCCATCACATGAATTCCCTTATCCTGTGGCTTCCAGTGGGTTTTGCCAATGAGAGGCACCAATGGGACACTGGACAGTGAGGAGAGAGGTCAAGGTCTTTGCTCTTTCAGCCATGGCTCATTCCTCTCCCGTGGCCCCTCTCCTGTGACGACAGCTCTCACCAGGGGCCACATTGGCTTACGCATCTCCTCCTCCTTTCAGGCCTGAGTGTAAGAGCAACTTTTCATTGTTCCTTCTCCCATGGGGTTCACTGTCCTTTGTTAGATTCCCTTAACTTTGCCTGTTCAGGTCAATAGTCCTTTTTTTGTTTTTCTTTTCTAACTTTTATTTAAATTCCAGTGAGCTAACATACAGTGTAATATTAGTTTCAGGTGTACAATTTAGTGATTCAACACTTCCATACAATACCCGGTGCTCATCACAAGTGCCCTCCTTAACCTGTTTAGCACCCACTTCCCCACATCCCCTCCCCTCTGGTTACCCTCACTTTGTTCTCTATAGTTAAGGGTCTGTTTCTTGGTTTTCTTCTCTTTTTTCCCTACCCTATGTTCATTTGTTTTATATGTTAACTCTCTTCTCTTCTGAGTGTGCCAGCGTTTCCTACTGGTACCCTGAATCCTACTGTGACCCAAGTTCCTTTTGCCTCATGATGACATCTTCAGTGCAAGCTGGAAGTATACTTCATAGGCTCTACTTCATGGGTGAATGTACATAGACTGTGGGAAGGTCTTATGGTAGTTAGTCTGGGGTCTGGGACTTAGGAACTCTTGAAACTATTATATAAGAATACCTCTCAAGGTCAAAGCCTCCACTGAGGAGGAAATACTAGGAGGAAGATCCAAACTGATCAGGACAAGACAGCAGGGACAAAGAAAGAAAGTGTTCAAATCCATATAATCAAGGTAAATGTTACTTAAACCTGTGTCATCTTGAAACATAAATACACCTGGACATGAATGAGAACAGAGGTTTTAGATGATTTAGGATAACGATCATGGTCAGTTATTTTTGCTAACGGGGTGAAGCAATGGCAAAGATAATCTCAAATTACTCATAAGATATTACTGTCGTATGACTGTATCGATAAACGTTCCAGGACTGTTTCATGTGTTTGCTACAAAATGATATGACATGTGGCTGCCCATTTTGCCAGCAATGCACCATCACTCAGAAAATTTGCCTCATGGAAATGCCTTTGGAGTTTGACACATATTGTTTTGAATACCCTCAGTTGTGAAGAACCTTTACTTTTTCAGAATGGAATTTTTAAAATTTTTATTTAGTGTTAAACATTGAAAGAAAATATAAGGGAAAAACAAGGTATGTAAAAGGCTGAATAGAATAAGGAGAAAGGTAAAGTAAAACAAAAACACAATGTTGATCACCACGTTAGAAAACTATTTTCAGCATCTACTGAAAAGGAACATATGTATATGAATATATATATGAATATATATATATGAATATATATATACATACATACATTGGGTATATATATATATATACCCTATGACCCAGCAAATCCAAATCCATTCCCAGGAATATACTAACTTAACTATGTCTGTATGCTTACCAATAAAATGAATAGGATATTTGTGATCGCCCAACCACCCAAATGCCCATCAGCAGAAGAGCTAAATAAATCAAGATAAACCCACACAGTGGGATACTGTGCAGCAATGAGAATGAACAGGCTGCTTTGTGGGGAAAACACTTTAGGGTTTTATGGTTGAGAGCTGGGAGACCAATTTAGAAGTGATTATTGTCATCTGGGCAAGAGATCAAGCGATCATCTCAGACCAAGAGCAGAACTCTCAACAATTTGTCGCTAACTGGACACTGTCACAATTTAGACATTTGACAGCTAGATTTCAAAGTAAATATTCAAAAGAAAAGGGGGACATATCAGAAGGCTACAATTTAAGTACTTACCACCAATTCCAAAAATAATCCCATTATTTTGAACTGGCTTTTACTGCCTTTTGAAATTCTGATTAATAAAGGGATCATTTAAGCTGATAAAGCCACCTGGGTAGAAAACGATTTTCTCAGAGTGGTTGCCAGAGCTCACCAGTAATTGACAAATATGAATGAAAAGTTCCTGTTTTTTCTTTCCCATTTTAAAGTTCAAATCTCTCTGAGTAAACACTTTTTCTCCTTTCTGTCTTTATTTTATAGAGTAATTCTTTCACAAGTGCTGCTGGCAAAGAGAGTCTTGTTCTAGGCAGGATTAAGAGAAAGAAAATGGATGCAGATGCTGTTCCTGTTTTCTAAAAATGAGGGGGTAACACAGAAGCCATCGCTTGGTACAAACGATGTGTGAAACGGAAAGACCTTTGTGTCACTTATAGATGGGATGATATGCAAAGGATTTAGAGTTACAGCCTAACCAGCAAATGCCTTTTTCCCTCCTCCTAAAGACTTTCAACTTGATTTCTACCTTTGTCTTTGAAGCTGCTCTCCATGGTGTCCCACATTTTGGGGCTGGGGTGTATTGATTTATAGGTCAAACATAAGGGTTTCTCAGGCAAAGTACAAATTACTACTTTCTTCTTAGGTTGTTTTTATGTTTTTGTTGTTTTCTCTATCAACTGCAGTTTCATAGTAAATCTTCCCACAGTGTTAATCAGACTGATGGAATTGCCAGCATCCTCAGTGAGGGCCTTGGCTGGGGAAGACAAAGACACAATGATTTAATTTGGTGCCCTGGCCTCAGAACTGGCTGGACGTGATAGAGCAAAATGACTAAAAGCAAAGAGTTTAGAATAACATGGTTTGGGACCAATAGTACAATTTCTTGCTGTTTAATCCTAGGCATGTTCTTTTACTTCTCTAAGCACAAAGCCTGGCGTAACACTCAATAATTGTTAGTGTCTTTGTTCAGGCTGCTGTCACAAAATGCCACAGACTGGGTGGCTTATAAACAAAAACCATTTCTTTTTCATTGTTCTGAAGCCTGAAAAGTCTGAAGATTATTGCATTGGAAGATTCAATGTCTCGTGTAGGTTTGCTTTTACATGCTGGAAGGGATCTCTCTGGGGTCACTAATTCCTAACAAGCTAATGTCCCAAAGGCCCCACCTCCTAATACCATCATCTTGGGGGTTGACATTTCAACTTATGAATTTTGAGGGGGATGCAAACATTCAGACTGTAGCAGCTAGTTATACAAATTATTTTATGAACTACTGCTAATATTATTAGCTAGTTGGCCCTGATTTCTATTTAGTCCCAGCCCCATGCACTGAGTATTGTAAACTCCAGGGGGCGCAGTGGGCCCTGCTCTAACTTCTGTGATAGTGGCACTTCTGGGCCACAGAGTTTCTGAAATCAGAAACTTAGGGCTCGTTATCAACATTTTCTTTTCCTTCAGCTGCCTCCTCCATCCTCCTTCTAAGCTCCACGAACAGCACAATTGTCTACCAATTTCTGTCGACTCCAAAATCAATATGGCTCTCAGATCAGTCCTTTCCCCTTTGTTCACCCAATCCATCAGACACCCTTGCCTTGGTAGTGTTAGTTCCTCTTACTTTGCTTCTCTCTGCAGCAAGAATCCTCTAAAATGTATGTTTAATTTTGTCCCTTTCTGGCTAAAATCCTTCAGCATTATGTTCTTGTTTTCTGTTTATCTCTCCTACCTGAAACTCTTTCTTCCTTGACCCTTTGGGACTTCCCTTCCCTCTAGCTAGATTATTTATAATTCCCTGAATTCATCTTCTCTGAGAAAAGGTAACTCCTTTCTGAATATTCCTTCCTTCTCTTTCTTTTGCCAACTATCTGTCTCCAATCCATGAAGACTCACTTCTCTGTGGAAGCTTTCTGAGCAGGCTCTCTCTGCTAAGTCGGCATGGGGGAACTTTTCATGTTTTGTAACTCTCCACATCTGCTTTGATTATGGCACTTACCATCTTGTATTGTAATGACTTTTGGAAGAGACCTCGCATCGGGAGCTTAGGGAGCTCTGTACTGCTCATCTCTTTATTTCTTGGTCCTGGTAGAGGACCTGACTCAGGATAGGTGCTCAGTGCATGCATTCTGAATATCTTTGGCAGCTGCTATACTGGGAGGCTGGCATTTTGCATCAGTATAAACAAGATACAAATGGAACTATACATATGTTTTTGTTCATTTTTGAAGTTCCTATGCATTACTGACATCAAGTTGTATTTTATATTAGGTCATGGTTGTGGCTGCATGAAACCTTTCTCAAACATGGCTCTGCTCGGTAATAAATGCCATGCTAAAGGGTACTTAAAACACCATTACAGAATCTGAGATGAGTTGCCTCTGGAGAAACAGTCTTTAGCCTATGGACAGAGCCACCATAGGAGCACCTGGGTGGCTCAGTCAATTAAGTGGCCGACTTTAGTTCAGGTCATAGTCTCGTGGTCCATGGGTTTGAGCCCACATCGGGCTCTGTGCTGACAACTCAGAGCCTGGAGCCTGATTTGGATACTGTGTCTCCCTCTCTCTCTTCTCCTCCCCCACTCCTGCTCTGTTACTCTTTCTCAAAATTAAAATAAACACTAAAAAAATATTTTTAAAAACCACCATAAGCAATAGTCACCCATCAAGGTCAACATAGTATGCTGCCAGCTTAGAGCCTTCCATCCACTGGCCTGGGCCACAGCAGCTAAAGCTGGTTTAATATAAACTTCTTTAAACCACTAAGATAAAAATGCCTTGCCTACCCACTAAAGTTCAAGGCTCACAACTATATTTCCTGGCTCAACCAAAAGCCTCTCTGCATGAGTATTTTGTCCTCCCCAATGCCATACTTTTGCTTAATTTTTAGTGTGGGAATTTTCATTTCCCAGCCCATGAAATGTTGCAGTCATTGGCAACGCACCAAACAAAGTATAGCCTCCTTTCTGGGTTTATAACAAATTACGATAAAAGTTAAACAGCAGCAGATTAAAGGCCAAATGCATCTTTTTTAGGATAAACAGAGTTGAGGATGAACTTATTGAGAGTCAAATGGATTTCCTAAATCTGATTCCAAGAATTAAGGTAACTGGGGGCGCCTGGCTCAGTCCGTTAAGTGTCTGACTTCAGCTTAGGTCATGATCTCATGGTCCTTGAGTTCAAGCCCCGCGTAGGGCTCTGTGCTGACAGCTCGGAGCCTGGAGCCTGCTTTGGATTCTGTATCTTCCTCTCTCTCTGCCCCTCCCCCACTCATGCTCTATGTCTCTCTCTGAAAAAATGAATAAATATTTTTAAGAAAAGAATTAAGGTGACTGATCCCTCTAGTCACTGGCAATGCAGGACTGAGGCAGCCCCTCCCCACTCTCATGAGAAACTTCCTAGGGAACGCTCGGGTCATAGGAAAATAAGGAACCATTCCTACACCCTGTGGACATTTCACTCCCAAAGAAAATGATAGATAAGGTGTCTGAGCTCAGCTGTGTCACTCCACTTTCCCTCGGGGTAAGCGAGTTGTGGAGAGATGCCAAAGGTATTAAACTAGATGAACTTCCTCAGTACAGCAGGAGTCATGAGTAGGGAAGAAGTGTTCCCATTTAACACCAGCGGTGATAGGGGCTCAAATAACTCTTGTGGTTTAATCAGTAAAAACATGTATTAGGTGCTGTTGTTCCACCTTGGTATTTTGTTCCTTTTAGTTCCTGTATTTGCCTGCTGTACTGGATGGCATATGGATCAACACATAATAATTTTGCAGAGAAGATGGGATGAAACATTTATAGATAGCTTACCATGAGCTCTAATGGTGCTCACATAAAATATCTGTCATGTTTCATCCCTGTGTTTTAATGCTACTAATTATGACACAGACCGAAAAAGCTTAGGAAAAAAAATAATGACCTTTTTTAATGATCTTTTTGCATTGTTTTCAACTTAAAGGAAGTAAAGTATCCATAAAAATAGATTGACTCAATTTGCTTTCAAACTGTAACCTCCTTTTAGACTTCCAATGTAAAGGCCAGTAAGTGGATACCTAGCATTGACCTTGACACATTAATGTTGCATTTTAAAAGCAGGGTAATGTGGGGCCATGTAATGTTTCTCAGATTTAGAAGCCGGATCACTTAATAATATCACTGTCCCTATCACTATACAGTATCAAGTGCCTTCTGAACTGGAGGCTGGTGTTTTGGGTGAGTGTAACCAAGATAGAGGGAATTAGTGAGGGTAGCTGACCCTTCAGAAAGTCTTAGGACCTATGATATAAAACTGTGCCAACTGGCAGGTTTCTGTATCCAAGATGCCCACAGAAAGGGGTGGTGAAAAAGAAGTGGTGTGCTTCTATTTGCCCATTGATGTCCAGTGGCTATTTTGCTGGTAGAGTGGGCTGTAGGATCTGGGTTGGAGTAGGTGACTTACAATTTCTTTTTTTTTTTTTTTTATAGAAGTTAATGACAAGAGTTAGGATTCCATTCGTCAGTTTGAAAACTCACCATAGTTTTGCTCATTTCTTGTGGTGATCCCAACACTAAAGTCCATTTGCCAGTGAGGGAAAAGGAAAATGGAGAGGTGAGCTGTGGAAGAATGAACACACGGGCATCGCCTTGGGGTCTTACATTCCAGCCAGGGAAACAAACAGATGTGCACAGCCATTCAAAGAGTGCAAGAAGTTTGGTCAGTTGAAAGAGACAGTTTAAGGGCCTGTAAAATACTTTGGTCATATCACTTACTATCCCTGAGAACTTTATCCTTTCTGCGTCTAAATTTCTTCATTTGTCGTAAGGGTGTCCCGAATAGTACCTATCTCATAGAATTGAGAAGATTATATGAGATGATGCTTATAAGGTGCTTGTGATGCCAGCTTTAAAATACTGCATGCTAGACTGGTGGCTAGGTGCCACCTGTCTAATAGCCATTAAACTATTGTAAAGCAATGTGCCTGGATGGTGTTTTCTCTGGTTCCTGCAGAAGAGGTTTATTGAGTTCACATTCTTAGTATAAAATGCAAAATGAGCTTTTACATACTAACATAGGTGGAAATTAGTTCAAGTTTTCTGGAATAACAAAACTTTCTGGAATAAAGAAATAAAACATTAAACATTTTTTAAAAAAAATTTTAAATGTCTTTATTTTGAGAGACAGAGAACGAGCAGGGGAGACGCAGAGAGAAAGGGAGACACAGAATCCGAAGCAGGCTCCAGGCTCTGAGCTGTCAGCACAGAGCCCAACGTGGGGCTTGAACCCACAGACTGTGAGTTCATGACCTGAGCCGAAGCCAGATGCCCAACTGACTGAGCCACCCAGGCGCCCCTAAAAAAATTTTTTTTAAATAAGCTTAAAAAAACTTTTTAAAGTATATTTCTAGATGACATTGGAACTCTACAAATCAGATGTGAACAATGATTATTTCTGGAAGCTGGGATCATGTATAATTTTAAACTCACCATTTAGTTTTCCTGTATTTACTGATTTTCTTTTAAAATGTAAAAATGAGGACAATTCAAATTTAGTTTTAATTATACAAGTGATAACACATATTTTCACTGTAATAAAATAGCCAAACAATATAGAAGTTTAGAGTAAAAAGCGAAAGTCTGATTTCCATTGCCTTTCCTCCAAGTGCCACAAATACTGATTGATGCTCACTAGTTACATTTTTGGGGGATCTCTCCAGAACCCTTTCTGGAGGGCGGTCAGGAACACCACAACCCTTCTACAGATTGCAAGCCATAGAGTGGCCACTTTTTTTCAACCATTTTTTCCTGGGCTCTTCTGGTTGCAGTGTTCTGATTAATGTGAGGCTTCTCTGAGGCTTTCTGGGTTCCCCTGGCTTTGCCAAGGGAACAGGATCTCCCTAGGAATTCCTCATGACCCTCCCTTCCACTCTTCCAACCCCGAGGGCATCTGATACTGTATCCTTTTCTTCTCTCCTCCTTCTCTGTCTATAAAAATGGTGTCACTTCCTCCTTAGGTGGGTATTAACTCTTGAATTTTCTTTATGTTTGGATTTTGAAATTTTTAAGCTCAGCTGGCCAAGCCTTGGTTTATAAGGGAATCTTTAGAGTAATGGCTTTCATTCTCAATATATTTTGGCTTTCAAGACTTTCTCTTCTCCTACCCTTCCCTCATCCCCTTCTTTCCTCTCTTCTTGCTATGGACAAAAGCTTTCTTATTTATAAGTCCTCTGCTAACACCAAATCATTCTTTCATTTTGTATTTTTGCTGAAACAATCTTCAGTTTCTTGTTGAATTGGAAGGAATTCACATACAAGGAAGGGGGTAAAAAAGAGCACAGAAACATATTTAAAAATTTTTTCCTTTCAAAGCCTAGAGTTAAAAAAGGTTACACTGTACATATAGATTTTTTAAGGTCAGATTTACAAGGAGTAAACTCATCCTTTTTAGGTGTACAATCAATGGTCTTTGTCAAGGTCATACAAAATCGTGTAACCAAGACCACAACCAAGATGTGGAACATTTTCATCACTCCCAACAGTTTCTTCATGTCCCTTTGTAATCAACCTCTTCTCTCACCCCTCAGCCTCTGGCAGCCATTGATGTGACCTATAGCTTTTGCCTTTTCTATAAAGTGATATAAATTACAGTAGGTAATGGCTTCTTTTACTTAGCATAATGCTTTTGATATTCATCAGTGTCGTACTTGAGTAGTTCAATCTTTTATTGCAAGGCAGCATTACATTGTATGGATATAGAATAATTTATCCATTTACCAGCTGGCCAGTTGTTTCTAGTCTTTTGATAATTATGAACAAAACTACTATATAAACATTCACATATAGTTCTTTCTGTGGACATCTATTTTCATTTCTCTTCATTAAATATCTAGAAGTGGGGTTGCTAGGTAGTATGTATATATGGTTAACTTTAAATGAAATGTGAAAATGTTTTCCAAAGTGGCTGTACCATTTTGTATTACCACCAGCAAAGTTTGAGAGTTCCAGTTGCTCCACATCTGTAATAACACTTGCTATTGTCAGGCATATTTCTTTCTTTTTCCTTTTTTTTAAATCTTAGCTTTTCTAGTAGGTATAGAGTAGAATCTCACTGTGGCCTCAGTTTGTGTTTCTCTAATTTTTAATGATGTCTAGCATTATTTTGGGTATTTATCTAATACTGGTATCTCTTCTTTGGTGAAGCATCTATTCAAACAATTTGCCCACTTTAAAAAACGGATTTTTTAATTATTGAATTGAAAGAGCTCTTTATATATTTTGAGTACAAGACTTCTATCACGGAATATTTTTTTCCGGTCTGTAGTTTGTCTTTTCATTTACTTAGTAATATCTTTTGATGAACACTAATTCTCAGTTTTGATGAGGTCCAGTTCATTGATTTTTTCTTATACAGCTTGTGTTTTTTGTGTAATACCTCAGAAATCTTTGTCTAACCCAAGATTGCAAATAATTTTTTTCTATGTTTTCTTAGAAAGTTTTATGGTTTTAGGGTTTACATTTTGGTGTATGATCTATTTTGAGTTAATTTTTTGTACATGGTTTATGTTAAGGTTTACATTTTTCCATTTGTTCCAGCACCATTAATTGAAAAAACTATCCTTTCTCCATTGTATTACCTTGATACCTTTGTCAGAAATCATTTGGCCATATACCTATAAGCTTACTTCTGGACTTTGTTCTGTTCTGTTAATCCACATGCCTTTCATTATACTAACACGATACTCTCTTGATTATTGTGGTTTTATAGGATGTCTTGAAATCAGGTAGTATAAATCCCCCAGCTTTGTTTCTCCAAAATTATTTTGGCTATTCTAAGTCCTTTGCTTTTCTATATAAATATAAATATTCAGCTAGTTAATTTCTACAAGAAAAGTAGGCTGGAATTTTTATTGGGATTGCATTGAATTGATAGGTCATATTGGGAAGAATTAATAGTTTAACAATACGAAGTCTTCCCATCTATGAAAACAGTATATATGTTTATTCACTTAGATCTTTTTTGATCTATCTCATCATTGTTTTGTAGCTTTAGCATACAAATTGAGCACATGCGTTGTTAGATCTATCCCTAAGTATTTTATGATTTTTGATGCTATTTTAAATGTCAGCTTTTTACTTAAGATTTCAATTTAAAATTTTTCATTTATAGAGATGAAATTGACATTTGTATACTGACCTTGCATTTTGCAGCTTTGCTAAACACACTTATAATTCTATTAGCATTTTTGTAAATTTTTGAGATTTGCCTTATAGACAGCTTTCTTTCTTTATTTCCAATCTTCTTATGTTACATTGTTTTTGCTGTTTCACATAGACTAAGCCCTCCAGTACAATATTTAATAGAGTAGTAAATGCAGACATCCTTGTATGAATATTTTCAATCTTTTGAATTATTGTCACCTTATAGATGGATATGGTGTATCATTTTTAAAATTTGCATTCCCTGACTACTACTGAAGTTGAATGCCTTTTAATATATTTACTGGCTATTTGTCAGTTTTTTTGAGAATTGCTTCCGTATATCCTTTGTAAATTTCCCCTTCACTTGTTAAGCTTCTCTTATTTGATTTGTACATATTTCTGATGCATTCTGGTTATTAATGTTGTGGATGTTGCAACTATTTTCTCCCAGGATGTTGCTCAGCTTAACTTACTATGGTCGGCTTTGGGACATAGAAGTCTTAAATGTTATGGAGTCACATGTGTCAGGCTTTTTTTTTTTTAACACTTTTTTTTTTAATATTTTTATTTATTTCTAGGAGAGAGAGAGAGACAGCGCGAGCAGGGGAGGGTCAGAGAGAGAGGGAGTCACAGACTGAAACAGGCTCCAGGCTCTGAGCTGGCAGTCAGCACAGAGCCCGACGCGGGGCCCGAACCCACGAACCGCGAGATCATGACCTAAGCAAAAGTCGGACGCTTAACCGACTAAGCCACCCAGGCGCCCCTCATGTGTCAGGCTTTTTATCCTTTTATGATTTCTGAGTTTGTAGCTCGCTTACAAGGGCTTTTCCATTCCAAGACAATACAAATATTTTATAATTTATTCTGACATTTTTATAGTTTTACTTTTTACATTTAGCTCTTTATAATCCATCTGGATTTTTTTTTCTTTCTGTGTGGTGTCAGAAAGGTGTAGCTTTATAGTTGTTTAAATGGTTAACCAGTGGTCCCAACAGTCATTTAATTGAATATCTTATATTTTCTCCACCACTTTGAAATGCCATCTCTGTCTTTTACTAAGTGTGTTCATATCAACGAATGTTCATATGTTATTGAGTGTCTTTCTGGATTTGTATTTTTGTCCCTTTGCCCTATTTTTCTAAATTTTTGCTGGTACCATATGATTTATTGATTTATTTATTGATTGATTTTTGAGAAAGAGAGAGAGAGAGAGCATAAGTGAGTGAGGGGCAGAAAGAGAGGGAGAGAGAGAGGAAAAGAGAGTCTCCGGAGCCCAAAGTGGGGCTTGAACTCACCAACTGTGAGATCATGACCTGAGCAGAAGCCAGATGCTTAACCAACCGCTCCACCCAGAGGCCCCTAGTACCACATGGTTTTTTTTCTAGGGAATTTCGTATGTTTTGCCATCTCATAGAGGAATTCTACTGTGGCAGTCCAGTGGAGAGGCTTGACTCAACTTCCATTTCAATCTTTTCCAAAAGTAGGCTAAAGGTCACATTGCCTAGATTTTCTTACAGTTACAGTTCTGTTTGAAATTTATTATTTAGTTTTTACTTTATTTTTTTAAGTTTATTTATTTTTGAGAGAGTGAGTGAGTAGGGTAGAGGCAGAGAGACAGGGAGACAGAGAATCCTAAGCAGGCTCCGCACTGTTAGCACAGAGCCCGTCGTGGGGCTAGTACTCATGAACTGTGAGACCATGACCTGAGCTGAAATCAAGAGTCAGATGCTTAACTGATTGAGCCACCCAGGTGCCCCTGAAATTTACTATTTAGAAGGCAAAAGAGGAATACAGTATTCTGGAGGCTATTCTTTACCGTCTTTACTGGTGAACACAGAGGGGGCACTTTTGCTTTTTCTCCAGTGATTATAGCAGAGTGCCATTGTCTAACCCCACATTCTGGTATAGATTGTGTCAAATGAGGGGCATTATGCGGTTAGTAACTTTATGACTCTGTGAGGCAGCTGCTCCATTGGTGGCCTAATTCTGTATTGAGCCTTTGGGAGGTGTTCCTGGGAACGCAGCCTAGCTTGGGTTTTGTTCACCTTCCCGGTGGATCTGCTACAGCACTGAATATCTAGAAGGATTCTCCTTGTGCTAATTAGATAGATTTTGTTTTCTGAAATGAGCCCTGACACAATACACCTGCCATTATATTTATTCTCTATCAAGTGGCAGATAGGGGTGTAAGGAAGTCTTAATTATTATAATGCTCTTTTGTCTTTTTACCTTTTAGCAATGTATGTATTCCTACTACTACTAAAATCCAAGCTCACAAACCTTGTGAGGGAAGAAAATTGTACTGCAGACTTTGTAGGGAGATGGATTAGACTAGTGTTTTTGTACCTCTTGGTAAAACTTAAGTTCTCCATAGAGACTTCACTTTTCCTACCAAAGTTTGTCTCAGTTGTTATTTTACAATTTTTTTTCCAGTTCTTTCCCTGTAGCTCCTACCTTCTAAATCTTTCACTTACCTCCCCCTTTCCCACATGTCATTTGATTAAGTTTACTACAATATTAAAATACTTCAGAATACACAAACTCATATGAGATGTTTCCTTGAGAGAAATAAGTCACACAGGTGTGCACTAGGTAACTGGTATCACAACATGGGGTTTAGAATTCTGAGCAGTAGTTGGCAAGTGTCCTTTTCAAATTTGCAAAGACCAAGACCCAGTCAGCTTGGCTTGTGATTAAAGAAAGCCAAATGATTAGCTTCTTTAGGATGTATCTGTGTCAGTTATTAAAATATTGGCCTTACCTACCTTTGATACTTTGTGATGTTGGGGCTGAGACTGCAAACTGCGGTTCTGCTTTGCTAGTGGCTCTCCACTAGATTCTGTCGGTAGGGGGCGCTAGAGGGAGCCTGGAGGTCGGAGGCGGGAGAAGGACTTCCTTTCTGCTTGCCCTCTGATTCTGAGAGCACTATCTGGGCAGTTTCTTTACACTGGTGGCCCAGTTATTCCCGTCGTAGCAGCTGAGTCCATTTGGTACTTACTCTAACGCATGTAAAACCATCTTCATCGTGTGTCCCCTCAGAGATCCTGCCTGATGCCCCCGGAGTATTGTCCATCCGGTTCACTCTTGTATCTTCAGCCTCTAGAATAATGTTCAGTTACAGAAGGTGCCTAATGAATATCTTATGAATGAATGAATAAATTTAAACCGACCAGAAATATTTCAAATGTAGTAGATTTCAAATGTCAAAAGAAATTCTCTCCTCAGCTCCTTTAAATCCAGACAGTATCGTAGGGGCTTTGCAGTAATCTTACTAAAGTAGGCATTAATTGCTCCATTTTTAGATGAGGAAATTGAGGTTCAAAAGCTTAAGTAGATCAAATAACCAGCTTTACTATCTTACACACAACAGAATTGGGGCTCAAACACTGCATCTGTCTGAGTCCTAAACCGGGCCTCTTTCCCCCACCCCCTACGATAATTGTGAAATTTTAAGGACCTATGGGGAGAGTCATTGACAAAGTATATATATTCTGCTGTTACATATGTATACATTGAATATGTAACAATGAGGAAACATTTGTTAGAAATAACACTATTATAATTTTCATGTATAAATGAAAACTCATGGAAATTGGTAATAAAAGAGGCTTTCTAAACTGAGAATGAGTCACAGCATACATTCTGGGGAGTCAGGAGATGTGGGTTCTATTTCTGGCTCTGAGGCTAATTAGCTCTTCCACGCTGGGTGTGTCTGAGGACCTCCCTGTGTCTCACTTCTCTGGTCTACAAGGTGAGGGAGCCAGTCTCTAAGACGCTGATGCATATACTGTTTAACCTTGTAACTTGGCAATTCTCTCCATGATATAAAAATGAAGTAGCTTATCCCATGCAGGCAGTGGGAATCCTCCAAATGCAAGTCAGGTAATAAATAACTAAAAACTAAGACCCAGTAGTCTTCCTTTGAAATGTTTGTGTTGCCACCCATGAAAATCTATTCTTAAAATTTATGACTGTGCTCTAAAAGGAATTTGCAAAAACATTAAGTAATGTAACATTTTTTAAAAACCTAGATTGAGGCTAAAAGGATTTCTTAAGGTCTGTATTGCTTAGGAACTATTTTTCAGATTGAAAAATTGAATGGAGGATTCTGTTTTCTGTTACTGGCATCATGGAAGGATCTATTGAGAGGTTTTTTTTTCAATTAGGTGAATGAAGTAAGGCTTTTTATTTATTTGTCCTTGAATTATTTCTAATAGGAGACACCCAAATATTTTGAATAAATTCTCCTTTGTGGCTTTGTAACTCAGTTATTATTTGGGGGAGCCATCAAAAGGTTTTTAAAAATGACTCAATCTGGGGCACCTGGGTGGCTCAGTATGTTGAGCATCCATCTTCAGCTCAGGTTATGATCTCATGGTTCATGAGTTCAAGCCCCCCATCAGGCTAGCTTGCATTTTCTTGAAAAGAAATAAAACATTTAAAAAATAACTCAACCAATTAAAAAGAATAGTTATATCACAAATTAAAATCCGTGAAATCTCTGTCCATTCATTGATACCTGGGCAGAGGGGCCCCTTGACATTCTCATGGATTGGGGTATCTAAACTGTGAGCACGATAGTGTACAGGTAATAAAGATGCTGGCTCCTTTCCCTCTAAGGTGCCACTTCTCTTTCCCACCTGCGGGGGAGGCAGTGAGAGAGAGGAGGGCAGAATTTCAGTACGAAGAGCCCTGGATTGGGACTTGGCAGGCCTGAGTTCTAGTTCCACCCTCGTCAGGGCTTTGTTGTTGTTACTTCGGCAAGTGACCATCTTTCTCAGGGCCTCACCTGAAGAAGGAGGATCGGAGGCAAAATATGCCCGAGAACCTTTCTGGGTCTACTAATCTATGGCTTTAGAGCTGAATTTTGGGAACAGTTACAGTCCAAAGGAGACTGGAAGAAGGGTGGCTAATTGAAGGACTTGCCTCAGCAGAGAGCTATTATGAATAAGAAACACTTGAAACTGGGTAGACAGAGAGCCCACTGCAGCGATGTGCTTCCAGCAGACAGGCCCTGGTGCAGGGCGTCATGTTCCAAATAGGTAAGGTTGTCCTGGGCGATTTTACCAGAGGCCTAACTAGGCTTTTCCAGAGGAGTCAGGAGAGGGTTTTAATCTGGTGCAGGCTGTTTGACTAATTGGCTTTGTGCAGCTTGTCCTGGGGGTAGCAGAACAAGAGCCAGTTCTCCCAGGAGGAGAAATACTATTTGTTCCAGCAGTTACATTTAATAACCTAAGACCTCCCGGGACAATGAGAAAATGAGAAAATGTTATTTATTCTCCTTTCACAATCCAAAGTGTCACATTCTTCTAGGTCAAAGTTGTGTCTTTCTTTTCCATCTGATTTGAATGCAGATAATTTCTATTCTAGTAACCTCCAAGAGTCCTATCCAACAAGGACAGAAAGAGAAAAAAGGGTTATAGAAAAAATGCCTTAGGTCACACATTTTCAAATCACATGTTTATTTAGGTGTTGATGCAGTAAACCTGTGTCCAGAAAATGGTTTCACTCATTCTAGACTTCTAATCTATTTGTTGTATTATAGTTCATGATACTGAAGAGTCCTGGGCCTAAGGGGCCTTTAGAGACTATTCATTCCATGGTATGCTGGGAAACTAGGTCTCTGAAGACAAAGGTCCAGACTATAGCATTTGCTGATTTTGATGGCGTAAATACTCTCACTGGGGACGCCTGAGGGTATTAATGTGATGTCACTGAATTTGGAGTTGAGAGAACCCAAATGGCTCTGGTGGTTGGGTAAGAGCCGGTTTTAGCACATTCCTGAACATTCTCAAATGATAGGTATGCTGAGGAATGTAGAGATGATGTGATTTATTAATGGAGGGTATCTAAGGGACTGATAAGATTTAAGCAGTAAGCAGCTTCGAAGAGAAGCTCACACCACAGCCCTGCCCCAATCTGCCCTTGCCCCGGCCAGGCCCACCTTCCATTTCCTGTTACTTTCCTCAGGTCTCTTGGGGGGCCTCCAGAAAACACCCAGATCTCTCTATCACTCTCTCAGGGCTCATGGGGGACTCTGTGCTTAAACCCATGGCGCTGCCGTTTCCGCTCTAGGGAGGCTGCTCCAAGTGGCTCTGGGCACTGAAACGCTGACACCTTGGAGTGTTTGCCCTTCACAAACTCAGCTGGGTTTCGCTCCTGGGGCTCCTGTGTTTGGCTGCTAGCTCCTCCCAGTCCAGAAGGGATTCTTACTTCCACTCTCACTCTTTAGGAGTCTCACTCGGCGTCTGTGCCCTCTGCTTCCTAGTGTAAAATCTGTGCTTCTCATCTTCCAGGCCTTTTTTTACCTCTTGAAATGAGAAGCTCTTGAAAGATCAAAAGGACTTTGTCTTCAAGAATGCTGTTTCTACTTTGGCTTTGAAAGCCTATTTTTATACTCAAAGCCAAGAATTTGAATATATTGAATATACATATATTCAAATATATTTAAAATATTTTATGTAAATACATGTGTGTATGTGTGTGTGTTTATAGCTCTATCTATATATCTATATTTATCATTTTGCTTGTTTGTTTTGGGATTGCCCCCTCCCTCTCTGGTGCAATAAGCCAATGTGAATTTTAGGTGATTATAAAAAGAATGACACCAAAGATCATATAGATGAATATAAATGTCTGGTCTCAGGATAAAAATAAAGTTTTTCCTAAACCTAAAAGTAATAGAAGAAATTACAAGAAAAATGCCAGTGTCTTGGATCACATCAAAATTAAAAGTACAACATTAAAAAAGCATATAATACTAAAGGAAAAAATAATAGTCTGGGATGCTCTTTACCCAAATGTGAGAGATAAGTGATGAATAATCTTTATATATAAAGAATTCATACATATCAATTAAAAACACTGAGATACCATAAAAGTAAATGAGCAAAGCAGAGAAATAAGAGGAGGTAGTGACTAAAAATTTTGGATATCAAATATATGAAAATCAAAAGGGGGTAAACTTTAAAAACAAGCATACTTAGTTCTGTTTAGGGTATTCCAAGCAGTGCATGCTCTATTGCTAAAAGATGTGAATATTGATACATCTTTTTTTTTTTTTTTTTTGGTAGGAAATTGAAATTCAGATCCTTTGATTCCACTTCTAAGAATTTAGAAATTTAAAAACAATGGGTGGATACAAAGGAAAAATAAACATTGTTGGTGGGATAGTAGTTCATAAATTATGAAACATTCAGTTGCAGGAAACTTATGTATCCATTAAAATATTTCTAGGGTTTTTAATGGCTTTGTTGTACAATACAGAAAAGAAGAAGCAAGCGCTGGGTCTATGGTATAATCTCAACAATATATAATATTGTTTATAACAAAGAAAAGAATGGGTAAAATGTGCCACCAATGGTTATTTTAGGAAGGTGACATTATGATGGTGGTTATTGTCTTCCTTACTTTTTTTAAATCTTTCATAATGATCATATATTGCTTTTATGATTAGTCAAAAAAAAGTATTCTTAGGATAAGGGTAGACAATTATACTCTCTTTTGGGCAAATGCTCAAAAGGCTTCTATAAAATGCTGTTTTCTTTTAACATCCTAGGCATCAATCTATTTGTGTAGTCTCCATCAGTAAGAGAAACCTTATGACCTGTGATATAAAGTAATATAAAAATTGGAATTACAAAAATTAACATTACATGGATGAAAGAATTTCCAAAAATGTTAAAAATGAATACCTCTTAGGAGACAGATGTCTTTGACATTTTGAAAAAAAAAGTCTCAAATCTTGGGCAAGCTGTCAAGTGACATCAGCTGTTTGTGAAATTGAGCAGCATCGGTATTGTGCTTTACCCTTTACAGTGCACGTGCACACCCATTGTCTCACTTTGTTAATCCTCACAACACTCTGTAGCAGGAACAATTACCATCATTTCCAACTTAACCACTGGAAAGCCAAGGCAGGGCTTTTAGGTGGTAGAAACATGTTTCAAATCTAGATCTTCTCACCAGAAATCCCAGGCTGACTCCATTGTACTGCACCATTTCTCTCCTGTTTTCAAGTAATCCAGGAGAGTCCTGACAACAAGAAAGAAATGTAAAATAAATTTCTGATGCAAGCTATTTTAGATTTGAAGCTCTCTTTTAATTTTTGAGAATGTGATGCCATCTGGAAGCGGTATCCCATTTTAAAGCTGAGACGGTGAGTCATGATTTCCTGACCCATATATATTGTGTACTAGTTTTATTCCTTCTTCTTCCTAAGATTCTCTCTACCAGACAGGAGACAGATGGCTGAAGCATTGTGACATCCAGGGCTGTTGTATTGCACAACTGCAGGGAGCACCATTCATAGCGTAGTCTATTTGAATGGCACCTTCTGGAATTGTGCAGTGCCCACCCTGTCCAGCTGTACATGGCCCTAGTGACACTAGGATAATTCCTACCTTTCATTAGTACTCAGTTTAGGTAGTGTTAGTCCTGAGAATGATGGCCAGCAAGGGGTCTAAATCTTTGTATCTTGAATTTTGCCACATCTACTATGGATATAGCACCCTCCCTAAATCCGTGGTGATATATGTAGCACAGAGGATACTCTAGGAAATAAATGTTTTATTGCTAGCTGAGCTACACTTTCCTTCGCTTCACTCAATGGTTCTGAACTCTGGGCACACTGACAATGTCTGGAGACATTTTTGATTGTGACAACCGAATATCTAGTATGACTAAAATATCCAAAAGAGCATAGAACTCTCCCTCACAGCAAAAAATTGACTGGCTCAAAATCTCAACAGTGCAGACATCCCAACTGTGTTCCCTTCTTGGTCAGCTGAGCCCATTTGTGAAACCTTGAAAATTTTCTTGGCTTTTTTAGTCTGGCCTCAATTAGAAGAAGATTAGGAGGCCTCTTTCCCTAAATATACATCCTGTAGTTTCCTCTTGGGAATTTTTTACTTCCACTTAGAGAGAAAGAAGCAAAAGTTCTTTTTGAGGAGAGTTTTTCTGAACCATTTATCCATGGCCCTATTTCCCCATAAGTTTTAGTGTGGTAAGTGGTGTGAAACATTTCTTGTGGTGTGAGGAAGTACATGGTTGGAAAATCTCTCACAGTGCAAGAAGGCATGGACTATGAGCACCCGCTGGGAGTTCTTACCACCTTGATCCTTGGACCCTTATAAGTGGAAAAGAAAGAATGCATACCTCTATGGGAATGAAGGACCCAGCCTAAAGCGGGCCATTGATATGCTTTTGAATTCTCTCATTTTGTCTTAAAAATACATGTGAATATTTTTCTACTCTTAATATCCATATTAATTTTTATACAGTTGTTTTAAATTATCAGATACCTCACTTAGTTTCTCCAGGTCTTTGAATAAAATTGAAACTCCATGAACATGCATGTGCTTAACCTGATGCTTTGCTTGTATGGCCATGTAGAATTTTCGTCCATTGCCCCTCTTCACAGGGCTAGGTAGATAGTCACCCCTTAAGGAGAGAATACCTGATTGCTTTTGGTTGGGCCAGTGGTGGAGATGTTGAACTGTGCTGTGGTTTCCAACTGCATCTGAATCAAAAGGAATGGTCATCATGGTAACCAACTGCTAAGGGGGGAGATGTTGAATACACCACTGGATACATCATGAATGACAAAGAGGTTCTGAATACGCTTCAAAGAGGAAGGAATGAAAGGAAAATAGCTGTAGTCTTGGAACTAACATTTGAGGAAGATTGTGACAGTGTTTAAGCCAGAAAGTGGAGGACTGTGCCTTTCTCGGTAAGGTACCAGACTGGTTTCTACAGAGAATTCCAGAAGGAGATGTCGGAAGGCCAGCCTTTGGAGGGAGGTACATGCCCTGAATTGTGTGTCAGTTCTCATAGGGATATGGCAAAGTTGGTCAAATGGCTCAAGCAGCACTGGATCTGTAGACTCTAGTTGGACCCCGACCAGATGGCCTTGAACTGACAGGAGGACAAGCAATGTGACCTGTGCTGGATGTTACCAGGCAACCAAAAACAAAGAAATTATGGCATGTGGGGACCTCAAATAAAGTGTATATGGAGGGTAGAACATTTAAAAAAAAATACTACAAGAATGAAATGTTTCAGAGACAGACTACATGTGGGTTATGGGTTATGGAGAACTTTTAAGACTCCATCCACAAGAGGTCACATATTTAAGACCCAAACCCACTCTTTGTATTGCTTTACTTAGGTTGGTTTAAGCAAATTATTGAGATGGTAGGGAGTTCAGCAGCATTTTTATCACCTAGAAGAGACAGGATGAAGTTTTCTGATTACTGATGACATGATGGAAATTATCCTGATAGGGAGTGGAGAAGGGGCTGTGGAACATGTAATCGTCTGCAGTTCACCACAGGGTGACATGCACTTGTGGGGATTCTCTTAACTGTTTTCCAGCTGCAGAATTGGCCTGAGGATCCTGAAAATTTCCCCTTTTATCACAGTTAATGGAGCGTGGGGGCTGATGGGGAAAGTTGAGGCAAGAGAGAACCATAAAAAGAGTTTGGGGGATCAGAATATGACACCCCAAATATGGCACTTTGGCATAAGGATTATTCTGAGCTGAAGATAAGTGAGAAACAGATGCCAAAAAAAATTCTATGCCTTTTCTACCATTTGCCTAAAATCATAGATAGACTCTTAATCATTAGAGACAACTCTAGACTCTGAACAGCCCAGAGATGGCACTGAGAGGAACCTACCCAACCAACCTTACAGACTTAACCCTTATCTTCTATTAGTTTCCCTCCATCTATTTATCTTCTCATAGTTTGCTGCCCCTAGAAGCATGAACCCCCTTTCCTTTGTCTTGTTACTTCTCTACAAACTTCTTGTTCTTTGTTTGGATGCTATAGAAGCCCAAGTTCTAGACCATCTCTTTGAGTTACTCATCACTGAGTATCCCCTGCATGTATATGTACTGTGCTTGTTAACAAATTCTGTTTTTTATCTTGTTAATCTGCCTTTTGTCAGTTTAAATAGGGTCCCCAGCCACTGAACCTAAGAGTTAGAGGGAAAATTTTTTCCTCCTGCAGGGAGGATGCATCTAGACCTGTGCTCAGACTTGGAGACCAGGAGTGACATGGCCCTGAAGAAGCAGGCCAGCCAAATGTTGGCTGTTCACTTGGAGCACTGGAGAATCTAGCACCTCTAAGCCTCTTTGATGAGATCTTCAAAGTGGAAAAGATGTACAGGTGGTCACAAAATGAACTTGGACTCCCACGCTGGAGCCAACTGGCTCCCTATGGCGCTGGGCGCCTCTCCTATGGCCACTCCAGACCCCTCTCACAGAAGGGCTACTCAGCACTTCTACTCTTCCCTACCACACCTTCCTCCCACTCTGTCTCCAGACCAGTGGGATAGTACATTATGAGTCAGCATCTAACCGGGAAAACAGAGTCCTAATTGGGTAGTTCAGTAGAGGGAGTTTAGTGTGGGGAAGTGGTTATAAAGGCTTTTAGAAGAGCTGTGAGGCTAAACAGTAGACAGTGAGGCAGCCCAGAGATGTTGCTCAAAGGGTACAAAGGTTCAATTATACAGGATGAATTAGTTCTGGGGATGTAAGGCACAGCACTGTGACTTTAGTTAATGATACTGTATTGTGTAATTGAAGTGTGATGAGAGTAGATCGTAAGTTTTCTCACCACAGGTACACATAAATGGCAAGTATATGAGGTGATAGATGTGTTAATTAGCTTGACTGTGGTAATAATTTCACAATGTATTCATATATCAAAACATTACACCTTAAATATATACAATTTTTCTTTGTCAATTATAGCTCAGTAAAGCTGGAAATAAAATGTTCAAAAAAACATTTAAAAAGAGCTTTACATGAAACACTGGAGTCTATGTAATCACACCCCTCACCTCACAAATGTGGGCCACACTGCTGTCCTCTCTGTGGTTCTGTTAAGAAATAGCTTTAAAAAAAAGTAGCCTCTGAATCATATGAACCACAAGCTCTGCAATCTGCCCAGCACTGGTGACTTTCTAGAATGTATTTGGTAATATCTCTTAAGACTATTTCCCATCACTTGGGGATTACAATTGTCAGATCTTCTCTCTGACATCTCAGTTGGAGACCAATACTTTGATGACATATGTTGGGTGGGCCCATTGCTGTCATTTAAGAATATGTCTCTATTCAAATCCAGATGACTAGATCCATTTTCCCAAAACATCTGCTTGGCTTATGTAAAGGGAGCTGGATGGTATTCACAATCAAAGCTTAGAAATCTGCATGGGTCTGCAGACTTCTATTTTCCCAGAAAAATTAGAGGAAACGAATTCAGGTTTATGTAAAGTTTTAAATCAGTCTGTCCTCATTGTAGTGTTGGGTGGTGGGTAAGTCATTTGCTCACAGGTAATCAGTGTAAAATGGCTTTCCAACAGAACACCAAGCAATTCTCTTGGTTGAGCGAATTTTCCCACAGTTCTTACAAATGGGCAGGCTCTTCTATTTGAACACTTATCTCTCTTCTAATACTCAGGATGCAGACTAGGCTTACATCTTTTAATTAATAACATGACCTTTGAGACTAGTGATTATACAGAATGATGTTTCATTGTACCAAGTTTCCAGCCTGAAGTGGAGATCATGGAGTCAATGAGAAATCACATCAGCATTCATTTCAGTTATTTTTCACTAAAACCCCTTTTGGAATGAACCAAAAAGGCTTATCTGAAATTATAAATGACTATGAATACATTAAAGGGACATAACAAGCCAGCTTTTTGGTAAAAAGCAAAGGATAAATTATAAAGAATTATGTTAAAATATCAGTGAAGAGATTTTAAAAATATTGTGCTTCTTATTTCCTTTGCTCTTTTTTTCAGGCTTTTGTGATTCTTTAATGTATTTTCAGCTTTAGTTGCTCAGGATTAAAAGAATTACTTTTTGTGTAGTTTATTCTGATTCTTTGATAGATCTTTCTTCAGAGACTCAGTTTAATCTTTCTCCAAACTTAACTTTCTATTAAGTCCAGCCTCCAAAATCTAATCCTGGGCTAGGAAATCTGAAACTTATAAGAATTATGTCAACTCCACATGTACAAGCCCTCCCTTCCTCCCTCCCCTCCTCCCTTCCTCCCTCCCCTCCTCCCTTCTTCCCTCTGTCTTTCCTTCCTTCCCTTCCTACTTCCTTCCTTCCTTGCCTTCTTCCAATTTTTTCCTCTGTGAAAGATCCACTTCAAGTTTCCAGGAGTGGATAGTAGCAGTTGCCTGATTGCTAGAGCACAATTCAAGTCCAGCTTATTCATTACCTTCCTTCTGCATTTCCAAATTCTTTCCTCTCTTTCTCTAGACTTGTCCAAGCCATCATTGTCTGTCCCACGTCTTAGGCTTCAAATAGCTGAAAACACTGTTTTCTGCTTTCCCCCTTTTCCATCCAATCCAGTTAGCTACCAAGCCCAATTTGACCTAGGAAATATTTTTCTAAAAGCAGTTTTGTTTGAGTCACTCTTCTGAACAAAAAGATTCAATGTTCCATATTCCTTACAAAATAAAGATTAAATTCCTCAACCTGGTGTTATAGAAACTTCTTGTCTTTATCCCAGCCTAGCTTTGGCTGTATGTCTAATTTACCCATGTTTATTTTATGTTCCTGAGAAGGCAAATTTATAGAGGTTTCCTAATAACATCTGGTGCTAAATCAAGCTAATTTCTACCACTATTTTTCTTCAATTAAAAAAATTGCATATAGTAGTGCATGGTGATTTTAGAAAACATAGAATATACAGATAAGCAAAATAAAAAAAATCTAAATTCAAACTTTCAGAGATAATTACTTCCAAAATTTTGCTGATTGTTTTCTGTACATATGTAAATTTATAAAATGGAATTTTAATAGATTATAATCTAATTTTTTCAATAACTATATCATTGAATATAACTCCATGTTTATATTTCTACCTCTTAGCTATCAAATATATGGATACTTAATTATCTGATCTCTTAGTTTGGTCACCTAGGTGTTTTCATTTTTTTTCATAATTAAAAAAATGTCCTTACAAACTATATTGTAGCAAACATTTTGTGCAAATTCTTAGTTAATTTCTTATGGTTAATTCCTACAAGTGAAATTGGTTTTTGAACATCTTTAATGTTTTCTTATCATTTTTATTTTCTAAATCTTAATAATGATTAATTTTCTTCTTTGGATCCAATTCAACTTGTTTATATTTTTATTAAAGTGTGAAGATTAAACTCAGAACTATTAACCTAAGATCAGATCAGACCGGAGCTAAGGACAAGATAGAGATGACTCTCTGGCTCTTATTGTTTATATGCCTTGTTAACTCCAGCCAGAATTACATGAGCTGTTAACCAGACAAAATTTACTCTCAAAATGGTTTATGTTCATGTAGTGCCCCATCCCCCAATTCATTCCCCTCATCTCTGATTGAATTAGCTCAATCACTCACCATAGTGCTGTTGATGAAGTTGAAGTGTTGTTATTTGTGATATAAACTTTATAAGTTAAAGTATGCCTGGCTAGCTACCAGAGGCTGTTTTTCGGGCACTTGATCCATCATTCAAGAATCCACCATTGAATGGTTGTTCATTTTATTCTGCCCTACTTAATTGAAGAAAAACAACCCATTTCTTGAGTCCCTTTAATTGATGATTCTATGTGAGACTCTCAGGCACAGTGATGAGTAGGACAGTCCCTCCCAAGGAACTTAAGGTCCAGTAGGGGAGACTGAAGTGTAAATACCTCGATTCTCTCTCTGTAGTCTGTGCAGCCACGTAAGCATGTACAAGGTAGAAGAGATAGAAACTCTTTATGGAGGGGCGCTTGGATGGCTTAGTCAGTTAAGCATCTGACTTCAGCTCAGGTCATGATCTCATAGCCTGTGAGTTCAAGCCTTGCATCGGGCTCTGTGCTGACAGCCCAGAGCCTGGAGCCTGCTTTGGATTCTGTGTCTCCCTCTCTCTGCCCCTCCTCAGCTTGTGCTCTGTTTCTCTCTGTCCCTCAAAAATAAAGATGTTTTTAAAAAAAGAAACTCTTTATGGAGGGTCAGGGAAGGCTTCTTAAAAGAGGTGACAGGTGAAGTGTATTTTGGAGGATAAACAGGAGTTCCACATGTGTTTGTGTCATGAGAAGGAAGGAAGAGAGAGAGGAATATTTCTAAACACAAAGGAGCTGAAAACAATATGCTGTGTTTTGGAAACGGTGGTATTATTGGGGAAAAAAGTGCTCTCGAGAGAGGAAAGGGTGTGTTTTGAGGCTTGAGGGGACAATAGCCAGAGCATGAATGGCCTCATGCTGTTGTGTGCTTGGTCTGGTCTTGGATTCTGGAGGCACTGGTGACTTGATGAAATTGTTGTTTGAGAAGGATGTGTCAGATCCTACCGCAGCGCCTGGATTTCAGATGAGAGGTGCTGGAAACAAGAAGATCAGTTAGGAGAGGATTATAAATATCCACAAAAGAAATGAGGGAAGACTGGGACAGGAGCATGATCATGGTAGAAAAGCAAGAGGCTCAGGGTTCCAGACCAGGCCAGGGCCCAGGAAGCTTGAACGTGTGTAACACTTATAATTTTAAAAACAGGGCAGAGTGGTTGAATGAAGCAGGAGGCTTCAGAGGGGAAACTCATATTGGGAGCCACTCATTCTAGAAGAGGAATCAGCAGGACAAGTTTGGGTAGAGAGAAGAAGCCAACTGAGATACAACAGTCTGGGCCCTGGGAAAACCCGAGGATATCCCGGAGTGTAAAATCAATGGATCCTCTAAGCAGAACAAGCAAAAAACATCAACAAGGATATCCATAAATACAGCACAGAGTAAACTTTTCCTCCAACCCAAAAATCTGTAAAATACTAACAAAAGAGAAATGCTTTTTTTCTTTCTTTTGGGGGGGGGACCTAATTTTATTTTATTTATTTATTTATTTATTTTTTCAAATAGTTTGTTGTGAAATTAGTTTCCACATAACACTCAGTGCTCATCCCCACAAGTGTCCTCCTCCATGCCCATCCCCCCTTCCCCCCACATCCATCAGTCCTCAGTTTTTGTCAGCATTCAAGAGTCTCTCATGGTTTGCCTCTCTCCCTTTCCCCCACCATTTCCGCCCTTCTTCTCCCCCTTGTTCCTCCGTCAAGTTCCTCCTAATCCTCCTATACGTGCAAACATATGATATTTGTCCTTCTCTGCCTGACTTATTTCGCTCAGCATAACACCCTCAAGGTCCATCCATGTTGCTACACATGGCCAGATGTCATTGTTTCTCATTGCCATGGAGTATTCCATGGTATAGATAAACCACATCTTCTTGATCCATTCATCTGTTGATGGACACTTAGGCTCTTTCCATGTTTTAGCTATTGTGGAGAGTGCTGCTATGAACATTGGGGTACATGTGCTCCTGTGCCTCAGCATTTCTGTATCCCTTGGGTAAATTCCTAGCAGTGCTATTGCTGGGTCATAGGGGAGTTCTATTGTTAGTTTCCTGAGGAACCTCCACACTGTTTTCCAGAGGGGCTGTACCAGTTTACATTCCCACCAACAGTGTAGGAGGGTGCCCGTTTCTCCACATCCTCGCCAGCATCTAGAGTTCTCTGATTTGCTCATTTTAGCCACTCTGACTGGCGTGAGGTGGTATCTCAGTGTGGTTTTGATTTGTATTTCCCTGATGAGGAGGGATGCCGAGCATCGTTTCATGTGTCTGTTGGCCATCTGGATGTCCTAAAAAGAAATGTTTGAGGGAAAAAAATCCCAAGTTGATTTCACAGTAATTTTGATCTGAATATCTCATTTAGAATAAAATATTCATGGACAACTCTAACAGGTACTCAGTACTTTCTTTACTTATTTTATTGGTTTCTTTGTAACGTTGCATGGAGGATTTTTGTATAATTCATTATGCTTTACTGGGGTAAAAAGGCAAAAATAAGTCACTTAATAGATACTGAAAATCACCCTCTCTAAGTGTTAACATTTGCGAATTTTCTTCTACTTTTCACTTGGTTCCATTCACCTCTTTTTAATGGGGCTATGTTCTAGTTATGTAATTCTGTGTTGACAAACCATTTAAAAACTGAGTAGCTTAAAACAACAACGGTATTTTGCTTATAAGTCTGTAACTTAGCCAGAGCTTGGTGGGGGCAGTGTGTCCCTAATTCATTAGATGTTGCTTTGGCAGATTGAAGGCAGAGGCATGGAGTTATCTGAATGCCGCCCATTCATATGTCTGGTGGTTGGTGCTGAGGAGACTCAGAAAGGTGGGGTCTGGAACAATTGAGCTCCATGGCCATGTCTCACTATTTCTATGTGATCTCTTCCGTAACGTGGCTTCGGGACATCCAGACTTCTTTTATATGTTGGTGGAGGGCTTGCAAGACATGGGGAGAGGGGGAGAGAGAGAGAGAGAGAGAGAGAGAGAGAGAGAGAGAGAGAGAGAGAAGACCAGAAAGGAGCTGTATTGCCTTTTCTTACCTACTTTGGAAGACAGCAAGTGTCTCTTTTGCTACATTCAAGTCATTAGAAACGAATTGCTGAAGCCAGCCCATATTCAGGGGAGGGGAATTAGACTCCGCCTTCTGTAGGAGGAGGGTCAAATAATTTGTTTTAAAACTCACTGCCATTGGGGTGCCTGGGTGGCTCAGTCAGTTAATCATCTGGACTCTTGTTTTCGGCTCAGGTCATCATTTCACTGTTTATGAGATGGAGCCCCATGTAGGACTCTGTGCTTACAGCATGGAGTCTCCTTGGGATTCTCATTCTCTCTCTCTCTCTGTCTGTCTCTAAATAAATAAATAAATAAATAAATAAAACTTAAAAAAAAAACCCACTGCTGTCTAAATGAGGGGAGAGGAGACCTACTGCTGTGGCTATAGTTTTGTAGACCCTTTTGTTTCCAAGATTCATACCAGAGAACTTTTTGACTCTTCCGATACCATATTTGGGTTCCTAACCCAATCTTCCCAAGTTCAGTTCTCTGCAACTTCTGATGGTCCCAGAGCAACATGATACAGTGGAAAGAGCAGGTGTTCAGAGTCAGAAAGCCCTGATTAATAATCCGCCGGTCTCAGGTGTGCTACTGACTTGCTGTGATTGCCTTGTGACTCAGACAAGTTTCCCACGGTGAGTGGAGGTGGTTAATTTAGACCACAAATAGCATGTTTTTTCCTTTAGTTAAAAACAACAGTAAGATTTATGTGTGGAGCAATTAACAAACTTTCCTGAGTTCTTCTCACAAGAAAAGTGCTATCCTGGGCTCTGAGGAGATTGCAAAGGTTGGCCCAAGAGCAGTAGAGGCTGGTTCTAATTAATAAGTGGGGACAACCTGTGTAGACAGAAGCCAATAGCATTACTGCCCTAAGACCTGGGCAAGCAGGGCTCCACATGCCATCTCCTGCTCCTCTTTTCTCTGCCCCCATGGTCCCAAGGGCTTCTGTGCTTTGCACTCTCTTTCTCAAAATTTTCTTTTTCTTTTTTTGAGTTTATTTATTTATTTTGAGAGAGACAAAGACAGAGCAAGAGGGGGAGAGAGAGAGAGAATCCCAAGTAGGCTCAGAGCTACTGGAACAGAGCCTGATGTGGGGGCTTGAACTCACGAAACTGTGAGATCATGACCTGAGCTAAAATCAAGAGTCAGATGCTTAACCGCCTGAGCCACCCAGGTGCCCTACTTCCTCAAAAATTTCTAAGTGACTCTCCGGTGAGATTAGTTTTAGTCAGGGCCTGGAGTGACATCTGAGAAGGGTGCCCTGGGTCTGGACTAGGCCTGGTATAGGCCCTGGTTTCCCTTTCTCCCCTTCATGATGCCCACTGACTCTCTGTACCCCCACCTCCTTGTGCCTGGAGTTGACTAGACATCCAGGAGCTTCAGGACTCATGACTACAGGGCTGTTTCAGGGCTTTGTGGCAGGGCCGTCGTTCTCGAAATGCATCCAGTGAGCAGATAGCCTCTATTGGCTAGTGTGGTGTTTTCTCTTGTAGGATGACATGAAATTGGACTGCCAGATTGGTGCTGACATGCTAATTCTGAGGTCTGGGAATTTAAATTCCTAACAAGTTTCCTGGTGATATTAATGCTTTTGGTCAGAGAACTGCACTTGAGAATTAGTGTGAAACTGTGTGTCTTGTGAGTGAACTATGGTATATTCTTCTTACTCCTTTGGGAACGATTGTTCTTACATTCTGTGGTATTGGTAAAATGCCTAGCTCAAGAGCAGTGCAGATCTAAATTTCCTCATCCAATGATACTGACTCATACATCACCGTATAAAATGGCCCTCTGTAGATGCCCAGCTGCCTGACCTGCACTGTTGATCCCTGCTCAGTCAGTGCAGTGGGTTTCTCATCTGCGTGGATCACTTGAATGAGATACACGATAGGCCATGTTTACTTGGCTTGAAGCTCAGAAAGTCAAATCTTTAGCTCTGGGACTGCCTCATTCTTACTGTGGCTGAATGCCACATGATTGGGTGTGAGTGTGCCTTCCTTTATATTTTCCCAAATTTTTGGTGAAGGTGAGATGTCAAAAAATAAAATCTAATCACTGTTTCCTGGGGGAGGTAGCTTTGCAAAGGAAGATTATAATGGATATTGGAGGGGGTGATTGCTTTAGTGGCTTGAATTTTATTTATTTTTTTAAAAAGTGTTTAATGTTTTATTTATTTCTGAGAGAAAGAGAGGAGAGAGAGAGAGAGAGAGAGAAAGGAGGAGAGGGAGAGAGAGAGAGAGGGAGACACAGAATCGAAGCAGGCTCCAGGCTCTGAGCTAGCTGTCAGCACAGAGCCCGACGTGGGGCTTGAACCCACGAACCGTGAGATCATGAACTGAGCCGAGTTGGGCGCTTAACTGACTGAGCCACCCAGGCACCCCTAGTGGCTTTAATTTTAAAGAGGCTGTTATGTTTGTGGCCAGGGTTTCTGAAGTAACAGAGACTAAAGTCACCCAAAAGTGACCAGCAGGTCAGACGACCACTTAAGGGATTCAGGACTTTGCAGAGACATCTCTAGTCCCTATGATTGAAAACAGCAGGAGATTCTCAATAGCCAACATTTACTAAAGAGTAGATTAGTGCCAACTCCGCTCCAAGTTGTGGGTTCTATGGAATATGTAGTCCCTTGGGGCTCACGAGACAGTCCTGTGTCCCCCCTTCCCCCCACATAGGCCACTAAGGAGCATTGCCGAGCAAAGAAGGCTCTGACGGAGGTGCCAGCCAGCTACAGAAACTAGAGGAGAGAGCTGTGTGTGTGTAGAAGTGACATGTAGTAAGGATCCCCATACATTATCTTAGTTGACCTTGTTTACTTAATGGGATTATTAGGGACTTGCCCAAGATTCAACAGCTGCATCACAGAGCCAGGATTTAAATCCTCTACACAGTTATGGTGTATGTAGAAAGGGATCTTTAGAACAGGTGATCTGTATAATAATCACTTGACTATCTGCTAACTATGGTCTGGTTACTTAATGTCTCTCTCTTCATGAACTCTTATAGAAAATTGGGTTGTTTATACTCACCAGGCTCTTTGTAAGGAAGAAAGAGACAACAAAGAAAAAAGTGCCTAGCATGGTGTTGGACACGCAGTAGATGCTAAGAAGGTTGGCTTCTTTCCTTCCCTTCTCTTCACCCCTGAAGGACCTAAGCCTAAGAGCTTCAGTTCGATTCACTAGGAGGCACCAAAGAGAGTTTCTCTCAAGCAAGTTACTCAACCTTTTCAAGCCTCAATTTCCTCATTTACAAAATGGAGATACAAAGTTGTGGTCTTTAAATGAGAAAATGCATGTCAAATGCTTAGCATAACACACAGCACATGGTCAGTGCTCAATAAATGTTAACTATACTTAATAATAATAGAAACAAGAACATTTAAGAATTTAGGGTTGTTGGAGTCAGAGGAATGGTGAGCTGGTGAGCCCTGTACCTCTTTGATTTTTTTCCATGTCACTGGCATGCCCTTTAAAGTTGAGTTGGGGCAGGCCCAGGCCTACGAAGAGGCCTGAGGCCCCAGGAAAAACTTGGGGCCCTTTGAGTCATCTTGTTTTATACGCTGGGCATGCTATACAGCTTTTGCCAAGGAGATGGCAGGGTTTTCTTTCAAATAAAACTGAATTTTGCACAGTTCTCAGAAAGAAATTTTCCTCTGTTCCTGAATTGAGCTTCCTGAGGACTTCTTGCCGGAATGAAAAGACTGAAATGCTTGACTTCTCCATAATAGCCTCTGGTTTAATAATTAGACATTCCAGGAATAAGTGCTTTGTCAGAAGTCAGCTACATTTTATTTTGACAGTGAAAGAGTCTTCTATTTTCTCTTTTCTTCCCATTCCATTGTAATAATGGAAAAAGCTATTGGGAAGCCTGGAGTTGTTGTAACATATTTTGTTTTTTAAGGCTACATTGTATGCTGAGATTTTCCCTAAAGGTCACAGCGAGACATATTTTATGGTGAAAAGACCATGGGAAAGGCCAGCTTCCTATGTGTCCCAGCAAGTTGGGAAGTTTTCGAAGTAAAGATATATTATAACTCTTCTTCAGATTTTTATTCTCTCTTTGCAATAGGGAGTTGGCTCTGTAGAGTTTAAAAAAAGACTGGGAGGTCTTGGGACAGAGAGACCAAGGCATGGATTCCAGTCCAGCCATTAACTTGTCCCTGGCACATTATTGAAAACCTAAAACCCTCAGTGTCCTCATTTGGAAAATAGTAGTCATAAACCCACATTGCAGGATGGTATGAGGACAAAGAAGCTTATATAAAGCTCACAGAGAGTGACATGTGGTAAGCACTCAATACAGGTCAATAAATATTATGTCGTTTCCCTCACCTCCTCCACTGCTTTATAATTAGGCAGTCATGGGCAAGTATCCTACGCCATCTTGGTGTCAGTTTACCCATCTATAAAATGAAGGGGCTCGGCCAGCATAACACACCATGGGGCCTGAAAAGCCTATGATTCGGCAGTTCCTTAAGTTATTATCATCCCCTGCCAAGCTGCTCCAACGCTGGATCGAATCAGCTCCAAGTGAAAGGTGGAAGGTGGAATAAACCCAGGTAGCTTCTGGCCTACGTGTCACAGTGACCCTTGGACTCAGCCTGAGGAATGTAAAAGAGCAGCGGGGTCTCTGGGTGGAAAACAGCCAGAACCCTTCAGGGGATGTGAAGAGTCCAGGGATGTTTATCCCAAATGCTGCTTGGATTTCTGAATGACCAACCAATTCCAGGGGCAAGCTGGGCATTTTGGACAAGTCCAGACTATTATGTTACTCAGCACTTTTTTTGGTGAAAAACATCAGCAACCCAATAAAAAACAGCTGAAATCCAGTAAAGACCAGCTAACGCACAAAAGAGATGTCATTGTCCCATGAAAGCAGGAAGTCCAAAAAATAGATCCACACATGGCCGGACACGGGGCTCACATGGGGTCCTCAGGCTTTTTCCTTCATATATTTCAGCTCTTCTGTTCTGTTGTTTTGACTATTGGCCTTTTAGTTTTTCTCCTGCTTCTGATAAGAATTTCTCTCCCTGAGAGCCTAGTTGGACCCCGACAAGCTTAGGCTTACAGTCCAATAGAAAGAGACCCGCTCTCCCCTCTATGTTCATATTTCAGACCCTATGGAAGGGCTCTGATTAGATTTTATTAGGATATGTGTTCATTGCTTGGATGAGCACACAGTAGCATGTAAGTGGCATACCACAGTTCTCAGAATATATAGCCTGGATGATGTGGCCACCAACAGGAAGAGGAGCCAGGTGGGACTTGTGATTTATAGTCTAATGATATCTACGTGGAACAGAGGAATTGCAGTTTACCAACAAAAAAGGATGTGCCAGGCAAAAACAAACACACACACCCCAAAGAGATATATATCCATGATAGCAGGCCCAGTGAGCAGAACTAAATCCCAGTATTGGTCTCAGCCTCTTGTCTGCCCAGAGATCCACTGACCCTTCTGAAATTACTGAGAAGCACAGCAGTATACCTCGGCTGGCCTTCAAGGATTTGATCTTCTCTTTCTCTCTCTTTTTTTTAAATCAGCAGTTTCCTCTTTTAGATCTCATTCTCAGATCTTAAATGTAATTATCCATCACATGTTTTTCCAGTGCCAGTTTCCTCACTCCCATTGTGCTCCCCCACCTGCCTGAAAAATCCCAACTCTGGGTCAACCAAACCATCCCACTTCTCTGTGCTTATGCCTGTACTCCTGAGTACTCCAGGAGATAGTCACAGGCCTGCACTAATAAGGGCCACTATCAATCCACAGCTCCCAATTTCAGGCAGGCCCTATCCCTCAACAGCAATTTCATCCACCCTCCACAGAGCCCATTTCCAACATTCTACACTGGCTGGTTATTTGCTGTTTCTCTTGTGGATAGATTCTCCACCTATATCTTTTCTGGGCACTGATGGTCTGACCTCAACAGACAACATCATCTGGTTCCTTGCCCTCTGGCTTCCTGTTGGGTTTTGTCAAGGGAGACACCAGCAGAAGAACCAGAGGGAAAGAAGACAGAGAAGTTGGGTCTTCTGTTTCCCTGCTTCCTCTCTGTCTCACCATGGGTTTGACTAACGTCTCTCTTGGGCTTCATGGCTCCAGCTCTCAACATCTCCCTTCCCTTTTCTTGCCAGCTTCTGGGTGTTTCGCTCCCCCTAAATCAACCCACATCTATCTGACTTGCCCCATAATTGACCCTCTTTAGTCAGTCCTGTTCATATTGGTGGCCACGTTATCCAGGCCTATAATGATACTCTTTGAGTGTGCCATCAGTTTCCTGCTGAAGAGTGAATGTGCACATTCACTCTCCTCAAACACATGGACTCTCCAATGGTTCCTTCATCCCCAGAATGAAGCAACCCCTTCATTCTTACATCACAGAGAGAACAGAGGCCACTAGAAGGGACCCATCTCACCTCCTGCCATTAAGCCTAAAACATTTCTGCATCTGTTTCTATCCTGCTCCCATTTCTCCTTTTATATTAACATGTTTTCCAGCCCCTGTCTGAGACCAGTGTCTGCTTGTTCTCTGGATTCCATGGCCATGTCTACCTGGGGAACTTGTTCTGTCTGTTGTCTCTCTCTATCATCTTCAGCCTGTCCCTCACACTGGATTCTCCCTTCTTTCCAGCATTCAAAGTTGCCTGAGGCTTTCCTGTCTTTAAAACACCCCTATCAACACCCCCTTCTCCTTGGCACCATATTTCTCTCTTCCACATCACAGCAATCATATGCAGTCTCCGTATCCTCACCTCCCATTTGCTGAGGGTGGCCTCTCTAGCCCCTAATGGGAAGCCTGTTTGTTTAAAGGATCATACCATCCTTTGCTGAATATGGCTTTTTATCTTCAGTAGGAATTTAGTTGTTTCTCTTTTCTCTTTTTTTTTTAAATGTTTTTTATTTATTTCTAGGAGAGAGAGAGAGACAGCGTGAGCAGGGGAGGGTCAGAGAGAGAGGGAGTCACAGACTGAAACAGGCTCCAGGCTCTGAGCTGGCAGTCAGCACAGAGCCCGACGCGGGGCTCGAACCCACGAACCGCGAGAGCATGACCTAAGCGAAAGTCGGACGCTTAACCGACTAAGCCACCCAGGCGCCCCAGTTGTTTCTCTTTTCTCTTAAAAATTATGTTTAAGAAAGAAAATGGGTTATGAGTCTGAAATGTTTGTCAAACGTTGTTAATGGCAGCAGTCCACACTTTTCAGTTATAACTCACGAAAGAAATCCTTGGGAAAATCTAAATGTACCTCAGCGCTTGGCATCAGGACAAGGGGAAGCATGCATCAGCTTCTGTGAGGCAGGAAGCCACAACCATGGCCACGAGAGGAGCTCAAATTCAGGAGTGGGCCTGAGGATTTGAGGCAAAGTTGCATTCACACATAGATCTCGCCTGTAGATGGCAGAGTCTGTGGTGCTTTACGAGAGAGAGTCCTTGCTCTGTCTTGAATTTAATCTTTATCTTCCTTCACCTCTACCTGGGAACATCTGTGTTAATCCTGCTAACCTCCAATAATCAGAAGGACATTTTATATACAAAGCATACTTTTCAACAGACATCCATCTCATGTTTAAAGAGCAGCAACTCAATAATGAAAGAACATGAATTTTACAATCAGACAGGCTTGGGTGATCTTAGGAAAGTTATTTTTTTCAATGTTCTTTTTTTTTTAATGTTTTATTTTATTTCTAGGAGAGAGAGAGAGAGACAGCGTGAGCAGGGGAGGGTCAGAGAGAGGGAGTCACAGACTGAAACAGGCTCTAGGCTCTGAGCTGGCAGTCAGCACAGAGCCCGACGCGGGGCTCGAACCCACGAACCGCGAGATCATGACCTAAGCGAAAGTCGGACGCTTAACCGACTAAGCCACCCAGGCGCCCCTTAGGAAAGTTATTAAACCTCTCTACTGTACTACTCAAAATGTATGCATTCTCCCTTTTCAACCTTTTCATATGCACAATCTCCCAGTCCATGCAGATTAGTGCTTCTCAAACTTCCACATGCATTTGAATCACCTGGGGGATCTTGTTAAAATGTGGGTCCTGATTCAGTGAGTCTGGAGTAATTCTGCCCTTCTAAGAAGTTCTCAGATGCTGCCCATACTGCTGATCCCGGGACCACACTTTGAGTGTCAAAAGCCTCTCTGAGCATTGATCACATGAGTATGAAAAAACAAAATGGGTTACCATCTCTTACAGCAACTGAAAGTTTCACAATGTCCCTTAGCCTTTTTCAAGATCTTGTATAGGGATGATGGACATGTTCTGAACAGCTCTGGGGAGTCTGCAATCCTGAAGATGGCTGGAACTCCTTTCACGTCAATGTTGGTGTGGCCAGCTCTGTTGGCCTTACTGGTCCTGGTTTCTGCCTTCTCCCAGTTCATGGCCTACCTGGCCATGGCATCTTAGCCCTCCTCAGGCACCTCAGATATTTATAGGGCAACCTCTTTTTGTCCAGGCTCCCCTCCATTAACTAGTCTGTGTGCACTGGTTCCTAATTAGGTCCGGACATTGTGGAATAAAATTTTCCCTGCTGACATGCCTTAAACTTTGTGAGTATTGGGCAATAACACTATAAATCAGCTTTTAGACTCTGAGGAACATTGGGCCCAAAAAAGTATTGGGCCAGACTCTTCCATGTGTACTTATTTCAGTCAAATAAAGCAAGTATACCTTGGCACACTTAAAAAACACTCTAGGTGTTAAAATGCAAATAATAGAACAATAAATGACCAGATATTATCATAACCATGTCTATAGTTTTATCGAGCTCCTATGCAGCAAAGCTTGGGTCTACCACCTGTGTCTCATGTGAAAGCCTGTTAAACCACTTCTGCTCTTTCAGATTTGAGTAATCTCTCATGCTCTCTTGTCAGTAGACAACCACTTCCTTAAATACATGTCTTGTTTTACTTTGCTATTTACTTTCTCGTTAATAATTTTTGTGGATTTTATTCATGAGGCTCCCCTTCACTTGAAGCAATGTGATCATCACAATGGGAAATATCAGTGAGGGGCTTCCTCAAAATATTAGTTGAGTTTAAACCATTTAAATTTTTTTAATATTTATTATTTATTTTTGAGAGAGAGAGAGAGAATGCAAGCAGGGGAGGGGCAGAGAGAAGGAGACACAGAATCTGAAGTAGGCTCCAGGCTCTGGGCTGTTAGCGCAGAGCCCAACACAGGGCTTGAATTCACAAACTATGAGATCATGACCTGAGCCGAAGTCAGATGCTTAACTGACTGAACCACCCAGGCGCCCCAGACTTGTCTACTTTTGAAAAGAAGAAAATAATTACCTCCCATTTTGCATGCTCTTTACTTTTCCTTTTTTGGGATTATGCTCAGTCCTTCTCCTTCAATGGGAAGGAGATGGAGAAAATGTAGGTGAGTTCTACCTCTCTGTCTCTAGATTCTGTAAGAGGCTGCTGAAGGCTCATACAGAATACTTTCTTTTTTTTCTTCAATTTCCTTAAAGCAGTGATTGCAGACAGAGATGGCATAGCCTTCAGCACATATTTTATTGATGGCTTCTACGTGTTTTGTTTGCCAAATACTTTATTTTCAGAGAGGGGTGGCTCCATGCTTTATAAATAGCAATGTTCTAAAATCTATAAAGAGGAGTTGTATTTTCTTTCAATGACGACATTCTAAAAGAAATGTGTAGCACATTAGGGCTCAGTTGGTTAAGCTTCCACCTCTTGGTTTCGGCTCAGGTCATGATCTCACGGTTTGTGAGTTCAAGCCCCATGTCAGGCTCTGTGCTGACAGTGTGGAGCCTGCTTGGGATTCTCTCTCTCTGCCTCCCTCCCACTCATTCTCTCACTCTCTAAATAAATAAGTAAATAAACAAATACCTAAACTTAAAAAAAAAGAAATGAGTAGCCTCAGAAATGCAGTAGGAATACAAAGTTCTTCACTATATAGTGTTAAGTATTTAAAAGGTAATAAAGATGACCTATAGTAATTCATGTTTCGCAAATTAACAGGAAAGGAGAAATCAGCCTTGCAATAGGCAGGTAAAGAAAAAAACCCCAAAACTTTAGTGGAGCAAATAGCCAGTGTGTGTTTGTTAATATCATAAAGCAGGAGTGACAGGAATTGACCTCTTAAGAAGTTCAGTGCACAGAGAGTTTGTTCCTGGATTGAATCCACATTACTGGTAAAACACAGCATCTGGCTTTGATTCTTTCAAAGGAAATAGAAGTAGGTCATGTCACAGAACCTTTTTGGACCAGCATCTCCTCATCTAAGAACGGGCCTGTAGTGAAGATACATGACAACCATTCAGACCTGTAACGACGTGGAGATTGGTTGTTGTGACAAATGGTGTTATTCTGACCAGAAGTAGCAACCCTCTGGAGAAGGCTCTGGTTGAAATCCCCTTGCTAAAACTCAGAGGTTAGTTCCCTCTATGCTTTGCCCATCATAGCCTATAAATGCAGCCCTGCCTCTCTGCCGATGTGTTTCACTTATCCAGGAATGGCCTCATACCTTCTACTGAGTTCTACCAAGTTCAGAGAACAAAATGGGCATTGAAACTAACAAAAGTACTGATCACCTTAGGATGAGATTGAGAACAATTTAAAATGTTAAAATTCAACTTAAAAAAGGCGGGGGGGGTGCGCCTTGGTGGCTTAGTCTAGTAAGCATTTGACTCTTTGGCAGAGGTCATGATCTCATGGTTCATGAGTTTGAGCTCAGACAGTGTGGAGCCTCCTTGGGATTCTCTCTCTCTCCCTTTCTCTCTCTCTCTCTCCCCTGCTGGCTGACACCTATGCTCTCTGTCTCTCTTTCTCTCTCAAAATAAATAAATAAATGTAAAAAAAAGTAAAAAATATTTAAGTTCATGGCAAGAATACAAAAACATCACTCATCCCTCAGTATCTGGCTCACAAAAATCTTCATTTCCTTTGAGGGCAGAGCAAAAATGCTGCCAATTCCAGAGAGGCACTTTTGAATGGCAACGGTCAGTTTCGGATTGTCTCCTTACCTCCCTTCTTGGGGTAATTCTAAGTCTCTAGGGACCTTACATATTATCTTGACCGTGGGAGGTGTCTGGTGTCTGTGCCGTCGTCACCCTGACACACCTGTTCTTGAGGCTGCCTGTCCGCTCGGCCAAGACCTTCCCCCACACTAGGGCCCACAGCGGGACACTTTGCAGTTCCCTTGTCTTGACCCCAGCTTTCCTGGCTGTGGGCTGCTGTCTGTCATTTCTGCATGGCTTCTGTGGAAGGGACAACTGCTAGGGAAACCTTCAGGTTGCGGTATTACATCATGCTTGGTGTATGTGAGGGATGGGTCTACCTCCTGTTTGGAAGGGCTTTGCCATTTTTGCCTGTTGTTTCTATGTGACTATTATTAACAGCACTCTCTTCACTCCTCAAAGTGGCCCAGTTTCACAACATATCGGGTTACTTTGGTGTGCAAGACCCAGGGAGTCTTCCCCCTTCAGGCCACCTGGCCAAGCACCTCCATCAGCCATTGCTTCCCTGTCACTCAGATGCCTTCTTGCACACAGAGCTAGTAGGGCCAGAGGCACCTCAGTCCTAATCAGGTCTACTCCAGTAGTCTCTTCTGGCCTCTCATTTCTTCTCAGCCCCTGAGGGAAGGGAAAGGAAGAAAATAATAATCATGTAATTGAATACCCTTCCCCTCTTCATGACTATGTTATAAGCGTTCTTTCTTACTATTTACATAGGGTTTTCTAGAAATAAAGCAAAATGAAACCTACTTAAATTTTTTTTAATGTTTATTTTTGAGAGAGTGAGAGTGAGAGCGAGAGACAGAGTATGAGCAGGGGAGGGACAGAGAGAGTGAGAGAGGGAGACATAGAATCTGAAGAAGGCTCTAGGCTCTGAGCTGTCAACACAGAGACCAACGTGGGGCTTGAACTCACAAACCACAAGATCATGACCTGAGCTGAAGTCAGACGCTCAACCAACTGAACCACCCAGACACCCCAAAACAAATCTTTCTTGGGTTCCTGGCCCTGTCATTCCCTTCAAGAACCCATGGTGAAGGGAAAAATCCAGTGGATAAGATGCCAAAAGTGTGCCTGAAAGGTGGGACCTCAAAGAAGGAGTGCAAGGGAGAGGGATTAAGGGCCGCTGAAAGGGGACAATACATACAGTAAAGGGAACAGATAATGCAAGACAGTAGTAAAATTGTCATAAAGCCACGTAGAACAGCGAACCCTAATTAGTTCAGCCGATAGCGATGAGAAGAGCAGGAAAAGAAATGCTCCCTGCAGGCTGTAGGGATCAGAGGAGGCTTTATGACAGCCTGGGATCTCAATGCAGAAATTGGGAAATGGGTAGGCTGAGAGATTTACTGATAGGGAGAAAGGGAAAGGGATGATACAAATGTGGTGGTGTGAGCAGCAGGCCCTTTAGGGGAGCCAGGAGTGAGGCAATCTAGTTGGAATGCATACGTTGTGCAGAGAAGTAGCTACACATGAAATTGAAAAGGCAGACTGGAGAGAGATAGTGACTGGCCTTTGAAATCAATTTGATGAGTTTCAGCATTATTTCTGGTATAAGGAAAATACTGAAGGGTTTTGAGCACGAGAGAGATATAATTAGAGCAGGTTTCTCTTGCCCCTCCCTCCATTTGTCTTTCTGTTTTAGAGAAACGTATCTGTCAGTTATGCATGTAGACTGGCTAAAACTTTGGAATGATGAGAGAAAGAAAGACCAGGTAAGTGTTTTAAATCAGCGATTATAACTATGCTCAATGAGGTAAAGGGCAATAAGCTTTCAGTGAATGAAAAGTTAAGAAATCTCATCAGAGGAATATAGAAAATAACCAAATGAAAATTCTAGAACTGAATAATGTATTATATGAAATTAAAGTTGTAGGATGCACTTAGAGTAGAAATGAAAAGGTGAACTTGAAGAATAATCGATAAAGCCATACACTCCAAAGAAGAGAGAAACAAGAAAGAAAGGAATGAACAGAGCCTCAGGGACACAAGGAATGATTTCAAAATATATGTGTCAATGCTGTTCCAGAGGAGAGAGACTCTAAAACTAATGGTCAAACCACTCTTAAATTTGGTGAAATACAGAAATTTATATATTCAAGAAGCTCAGCAAACCCAAACAGTAGAAGTATAAAGAAAATGAGCACATCGTAGTCAAACTAATCAGAACTGAAGATAAAGAGAAGATATTGAAAACAGCCAGGAAAGCCCCACACACTGCAGACAAGGAAAAATGACTTGACCATTGACTTCTCATCAGAAAATGCAGAGGCGGGAAAACAATGAAAAAAATCTTCAAAGTGATGGAAGATCAAGAACTCCGAGTGAGTACCTTTCAAGAATGAAGCTGAAATAACGTATTTTCAGATAAAAGAGAATTTCCTGGTAGCAGGCCCATAAGAATTGTTCAGGGAAGTCTTCACTGCAGGAAATGAAAGTGAATGGAAACAGGGATCTTTAGGAAGACACCGAGAGCATAAAAAATGGTGAACATGTGACTGATTAGAAAAAACTATGCCCTCTTGCACCCAGCAAACTCGATCCGCCTGCCTCTGCGCAGCCTCAGCAACTGGCCCAGGCCAAAAGCCTTCCCTTCATTCTGCTTTCCCGACACCAATGCACCAGGAAATTCTGTCCTTCTCACCTTTGAAATATGTACACAGTTTTACAGCTTTTTATTACGGGCACGATTCACCCTGTCTATGCTGCCGTTATCGCTCTCCTCTCTCCTAGGACACTGCAACAACCTCTATAGTCTTGCTTCTGCTTGTCCGATGCCCTGCCTGCAGTCTGTTCTAGCAAAGCAGCCAGAGTGATCCTCTTACTACATAAATCTGTTTGTTTCACTCCTTGGTCACCTCCTTCCCTAAGCTCTCCATCTCAGAGATGTTGCTGGATGGATTGTTACCATATTATTAAATGATACAGCATTGTGATTTTTATATGTGTCTGAGAAGACATGTAAAGAGCTGAATAATTTTACTACAATAAAAAGAACCTTCCATTTCCATTACCTTATTTATATGAACAAAGGTCTCAGAACATGTATCTTTAAAAATGAAAACAGAAACAAAAACAAAAGAGAGACTAGAATTGATGTTGAATCTTATCCCATTCTACCAATGAAGACTATTATTCTATGGATACATGACCTAATAAAAAAAAAAATCTCAACCTCATCCATGTCATGCAAAGATACATTTCTGGGGCACTTGGCTAGTTCACTTGGAGGAACATGCAATGCTTGATCTTGGGATTGTGAGTTCAAGTCCCATGTTTGGTGTAGAGATTACTTAACTAAATAAATTTTAAAAATAATAAATGAAGATATATTTCAAATAAAATTTTACTCCTTATGTTAAGCAATAATTTTTCAGAATTGGAAACATCTAATTTTGATCAGTTATGTCTAATAATAATTGTCATGATAATTTAATTCCTAGGACATTTTATAACATTCATAGTCTTATGGATATAGAAAATAAAAATTTTGGGGCATCTGGGTGGCTCAGTTGGTTAAATGTCCAACTTAGGTTATGATCTCACAGTTCAGGGGGTTGAGCCCTGAATCGGGCTCTGTGCTGACATCTCAGAGCCTGGAGCCTGCTTTGGATTCCATGTCTCTCTCTCACTTTGCACCCCTCCCCCTCGACTCACTCTCTGCCTCGCAAAAGTGATAAACATTAAAAAAATACTTTTAGGGGCGCCTGGGTGGCTCAGTCGGTTAAGTGTCCGACTTTGGCTCAGGTCATGATCTCACAGTTCATGGGTTCAAGCCCTGCATCAGACTCTGTGCTGACAGCTAGCTCGGAGCCTGGAGCCTCCTTTGGATTCTGTGTCTCCCTCTCTCTCTGACCCTCCCCTGCTCACACTGTCTCTCTCTCTCTCAGAAATAAAACATTAAAAAATTTTTTAAAAATTTTAAACATTCTTCTTTCTATTTTTCTTGCAGAATTATTTGATAGTATCATCTGTAAAATATTTTAAAGAATGCAAATATTTTATATCAGAATAAAATTCTGGGTGAGAAATGGACTAGAAAAACAGGTTCAGGGAGAAAAAGGAAGAATGTAGAATTTACAACTGCTAAAGAAGAGTGTGTTCATGAATTTTTTAAATGTTTGGTGATAGATATCAAATAGCCATGGGATTTAAATTCCACTGGATACATTGGAGATAGTGGCGTAACAACTTTATTTTTAAAACAGCAATACTTATATGCTGACAAGGCATCCTTTGCCACTATTTAACTTTATGACAAATGTTATATATTTAAAAATATTTAAGTTGATAGTTTTTCAAATCTTTAAAAGGGAAACATAAGCAGAAAGTTTGAATTTGAGTGCTGTAATAGTATCTAACCTAGAGAATAAGTATTAATGTTCAGTAAATGTTTACATATGCTAGACACTGTTCTAAGTTTCACACATATTTTGTGAAATGTTTACCTTAAGGGTATGAGTAATATCCTGGTTACTATTGCTGCACAATAAATATGCTAGAAACTTAACGGGGGTAATAAAGCAATTACCTATCTCACAATTTTGGAGGCTGGGAATTTGGGATGGGCGTGGGTGGGCCGGTCTCACTCGGGGTGTCTCATGCAGTTGCAGTCTGACATTGGCTGGGTCTGCGATCATCTGAAGGACCAGCTGTGCCTGGATGCCCACACTGGTTTGCTCACAGGGCTGGCGGTAGACTTTGGCTATTGTCTGGGAGCTCAGAGGGCACAACTGATCAGAGCACCTGCACGTGACTCTCCACCGTGGTAATCTCAAGGTTCCTTACCAACAATGGTGGGTGAAAGCCCTGCCTGACTCAGAATATATATATATAAAACTTCAGTGTATAGACATATATATATATATATATATATATATATATGACTTATATGACTTGAGAAAAGCCTTTTTTGGAGAAGGACTGAGGACATCTCTATGGTATACACTTGCTATTATATTGCAGTGTCCTTCCTTAAGGTACATGGCTTCTTCTTTTTGTTTTAAGTTAGCATGTCAATCTTCCCTAGATCACTACTGTAAGGTTCAGCCTTGTTCATTCTCCTTCAATACCGTATAGTGCTCAGCTTACTATTGTGGACCTCCTAAGTAGAACTTCAAAAATTATAATGAATAAATAAAAGACTGAATACAAGATTTATATAGATACAGATACACACACACATGGGCTAAAAAAAAAATATAGATTTCATTTAAAAAACAATTTATTTCTCCCACCTCACCATCCTGTCTCTAGCAAGCACCAGTCTGATCTCTGTATCTATGAGCTTTCTTTTTCTTTCCTTTTTTTGTTCCACATATAAGAGAGATGATATGGTACTTGTCTTTCTCTGATTTATTTCACTTAGCATAATGCTCTGGGGGGCCATTTCTGTTGTCACAAATTGCAAGCTCTTTTTTTTATGGCCGAATAATATTCTGTTGTATATGTGTCTCTGTGTGGGTGCAGTCACAATTTCTTTATCCATTTATCCATTGGTGGACACTTAGTTTATTTCCTAAAAAATGTTAAACTAGAACTACCATATGACCGAGCAATCCCACTTCCAGTTATTAATTCAAAGAAAACAAAAACATTAACTCAAAAAGATATCTGCACCGCATGTTCATTGCAGCATTATTTATAATAGCCAAGATACGGAAACAACCTGTGTCCATTGATGGATGAATGGATAAAGAAAAATGTGGTATGTACAGACAATGGAATATTATTCAGCTATGAAAAAGAATGAGGGCTATGTTTTAAAACTGCCACAAGGAGATAATTATTCCTGTCTTTATAGATGAGGAAAGTAAAACATAGTGGGGTTAAGTAAATTGCCTAAGTTCAGAGATCTGGTAAGTGATGGAATTAGGCTTCAAACCCAAGCAGTCTGACTTTATAGCAGAGAACCTTAACACAATAGCACTGCCTCCTAAGAAAGGTAAGCTAAGGGACCTGGGAAGTGCCTTTAGCTGAAGGAACATAGTTCCCTCTTCCCAGTTCCAATCCAGAGTCCCCAGTTGACAAATGACCAACAGTATCAAACTAAGGAGACTGTCCTCAGAGTCCACACTTTGGGAAGTCTGTTGGATACCGTTGTTGTTAGGGCTCTTTGATGGCTCACGTGTTAGAAGGCAGGGTGAAGAGTTGGAGAGGTTGCAGCCGCTGGTGCTAAATGTTTCTAAGCCTCCTCAGTGCTAGGTGGGACAGACCCCAGTACTTGGTAGCAGCTGCCTCCTTGCCCTTTGGTGAATGTTTCAGGTGTTACATCGTTTTATGGTCATAGTTATAATCCTTGATTACTCTGGATATTAATATTAAACAGCTTTTACCTAAATATGGAGAGTTCATGTGGTATGATTTGCTGTCCTCTCATGCTTGGCATTGATTAATTAGCAGTCATGGGGATCCTGAGGGATATCTCCATGATTTCCAGAAGAGTTAATTTTTTAAGAAAAACCTTGTCTTTACTCTTTTCTCCCATGTCATTTGCAGAGGCTGTAAAACCTCACTATCCCTCTATGATTTTTAATGGATAGACAAGTTCACAAACTTTCTCAAGTTCTTACATGTAGCTGACACTGAGCAGTTGATATAGGAAGGACTGAGGTTGACTGAGGGGGATGCCTGGGCTTAGTGGCTCATTAAACAACTTTGTGGTAGACACGTAGGTGGGCACTAACATCATCATCCCTTGGGTTAGGACTGATTGGTGGGCATGTGTGGGTCAGTCCCATGGGTCTTGAGCATAAGGGCCATTAACTGAACTTTCTTTCCATCTTCAGGGCTGGTTTTCGTGGGCCCTGGGCACATACACCCCACGTCTACATCTGCACACATTGGCTCTTACCACTTGCTTTCAGCCTACTAGTTTGGTTACTGCAGCTTCAGCCTCAGTCTACTTAATTGTAACATGATTCTCAGGCCTTCCATCCCTCAGAAGCATGGAGAGGGTCAGTTACTGAAGCCGTCATGGTGGCCTTACCTGCCCTTAGGAAAGAAAGTTTGACATATGTTATGTGGTTCACTGGTATTCAAAGAGCATGAGATAAGTTAAAAATATTATTTTAAGGCTTATGCAAAAGGAACGATCCTCCCCTTGCATTGATATTGTTAAACTTATTTGAGGAAATTCACATTAAAACGTTTAAAACTCTAAAGGGACTCTAATTAAGAATGGCTAATGAGCCTCCAGATGTCTTTTTTTAAAATATAACTCTAACATGATGACCAAATATGATTTACCGGCCTTAATGACCTAAGGTTCGGTATTTTTTAAATGAATCAAATCCAAACTTTGAAAAAGAAACAGCACTGTAGCAGCGTCAGCATTACAAAGTTGCTAGGGGTTGTTTTGTTTTAAATTTCCATGTTCCCAGATAGCACAGGTAGTGGCTGCCTTAGGTCTTCCTCAGGAAAGTTAGAGATAGCCTTTCATCCCCCAGCCACAGACCTGGCTCAATTACAGCTTTGCGGCAGGATAAGGTTNTTTGATGGCAGTGACTTAGAGTCGTCTCTGATAGACAGACACGAAGCTCCAGGATGCTGGCAGCCCGGACCGGGGCAGCCGGGAGTCAGATCTCAGAAGAGAATACCAAGTTCAGGAGACAATCTGGCCTTTCCACGGGGGGCAAAGACAAATCTCCCAAAAAAGCCTCAGAAAATGAGAAAGACCGCAGCCTCAGCCCCACGGGGCAAACCCAGCTCAGGGCTCGCCAGCTGGCTCTGGTGCGCGAGGTGGAGATGAACTGGTACCTAAAACTCTACGACCTGTCCAGCGAGCACACCACCGTCCACACCACAGGCATGCCCCACAGGTAAGCCCCGTCTCTCTCGGCGCCCCAGCTTTGGGAGACTCCACTCTTCAGAGTAGCTGCTGGAGATCATAATAGCTCTAATTGTTTCATGATGATTGACACTTCTAAATGCGGAACCGTAAAGAGCAGGAACTTGGTGAAAATGGCAAATAATGCTCCCTGGATTGCTATTCCGAAGACGCCCTTTGTCAGGAGGCAGTAGACCCTCAAGAGCTGGCAGGAACAGAGGGTATGGCATTCAGATTTCTTTTAAGTGAAAATCAGAGGAGCTCAAAGATTGCGGGAAAATGCCCCTTTCCACAAGAGCAACAAAAAAGACTGAGCAATCTTTTTGCACTTCCTTTACCTTGAAAACTTGGGGATCGAGGGAGATGTGTTTTGCTTGTTTGAAAAGTGTACAGCTGAGTAGTGTGACTTTGTTGAAGGAGAGCTTCGTCTGGCAATTGGGGTGCAGAGTAGAACACGCTGACCCCAATATGGGGGTCTGAGCCCCTTGTCTGAGTAAGGAAGACAGCACCAGGACAAAGGGCACATTTCAAAAAAGTAGGGAAATGTAGGACAGATCTCTATATATTTAATTTCTCTTCTTTTCAGCCTCAGCTTCAAATACTGCAGAACAGAAATAATTTCACAAATCTCAATGTTCTAAGGCAAAATTCACTGAATAAAAGTGTTCTGAGTCCTGAAATTTAAGTGCTCATTCCCTATAATTGCTACAAAGAAAATCTCTTAGGAAAATGATAATTTTGCAAGGAAAATTATTGTGAAAATAAAGCCTGAAATAACCATTTTCATGAAATGGTGATACAGATTAATTAGAAATGAAATGGTCAAAGTATATAAAACTTCTGTAGGGACTGTATGGGAGTATGGACATTCTGGAATGTATTCTACTTACTAAAGCATCCCAGTGTGCTCTGAGCTGTCCCTATTTTTGTATTTCTAATTCCAAAAGGACACTATAGGAGAGTTTATTTAGCCATGAAATCCATTGATTTAGCAATTGATGCCTGTAGATTAAACACTTATTGGAGTACAGACTTCAAAATGCCCGAATTTCCCTTTTCTCATTCCCCTTTCAAGGCAGGAATAAAATAGATATTTCCAAATCTAAGAGACTATTTAAAAATCAACATTTAAAAAATAGAACAAGATAAGGTTTCTAGAAATGTTCTGTGAAATGCATTTACTATTTTTGGCCAGAGTGATTTATCTGAAGCTCTTGTAGGCTGTCATGCTTACATTTGGGGTACATGGAGGAAGGACCCAAGGAGAACGGCCTCCAGTCAGAGAAAGCTTGAATGATCTGTCAGTGTTGGACTTCACGTCTATAAATCTTAAGGCTATCATTAATGAGCTTCTGGAAAGAGAGTTAAGAGGCAAAGGAAAGCCCTGATAATGATTTCCTTCCATAACACATTCTTTTACTTACTGTAGACCAGAAGCTTTCCTTAAAGGAGTCTTTCACAGGAATTTTATGATTCGGTTTTATGTTCTGTTTTATGATCATAAAATTCCCACTCTGTTATCTGATGATGGAATAACATCTATCAGGTCAGAGGGAAATATTCATTAAGGTAACCAGGTATAGCCAGCAACTTTTGGGGAAGAAACAAGTATCTACTCTTTTTTTGCTTTACTCAAACAATACCAACTTGTCCTGTAGGCAGAAGACATGACCCAGAATTAATGGTTTCCATGGTGATCTGGGGGACAGTGTTATTAATCACTGATTTGCAGTAACTTTGGGTGTCCTTTGTTTAGTGAGATGTTCAAGAACAGTGAAAATCATGTCTATCTTACACCATCAGAAACATCACAAAATATCTCCTCCCCCTATATTTTTGCAACATGATTATTTCTTTTTTTTTTAATTTTTTTTAATGTTTTATTTATTTCTAGGAGAGAGAGAGACAGCGTGAGCAGGGGAGGGTCAGAGAGAGAGGGAGTCACAGACTGAAGCAGGCTCCAGGCTCTGAGCTGGCAGTCAGCACAGAGCCCGATGCGGGGCTTGAACCCACGAACCGCGAGATCATGACCTAAGCGAAAGTCAGACGCTTAACCGACTAAGCCACCCAGGAGCCCCTCAACATGATTATTTCTAAGAGGAGACTCGTGTGTGCAGTTTGAACTAAGTCCATTTATAAATTAAATTTATTTCAGAGCTCTCTATGTGCATATCTCAGAAAAAAAATTTCTTATCGTCAGCTCCTTTCCTTTTTATACCAGTGTTGGGACTACCTACCTCAGTTGAGTCCTTGAGATCATTGGGATAATGACCATGACTGATGGTATAATACCCTTAAATAGTCATGTAAGTAGTAGAATGTGCACTCCCCCAAACCACCTGTTTTTCTCATTTATAGACGAAAAGCATAGCCCAAGACTGATAATTCCATTAGAGACCTGTATGTAGAATATAAATATGATTAAAATAAGAACAAATGTATTCATCTGTAAAGCCTTATTCATAGGACAGAATATGAAATGCATTGAAGAGTCCTTGAAGATAATACACATTTGCTGTGGGCAAGGATTTTATGGGTTGTTAGTTAATAGCCATCAATAGGAAAATGCTAGAGGGCTCTAACTCTAATTTCCTTTCTGAGAGGATGGAGTGAAAATATTTTACAGCAGGTTAATTCTAGTTGATGAGGGATTTCAGAATTGTCTTATTCTCAGACTCAATAATAACCTATATTTGAAAAAAGAGTATTATTAAATGATTGGAAGAAAGCATTAGAGATTGAGAGGGGTCCAGCAGTCCTGGTATATTTATTTAAGAAACAAAACTGCAGGAAGCAGGGCAGAGAATGCACATTAGTTTCATGGGAAATGGTTCTGACCCCCTTTCTGAGGAGGGGTCTGTGTCTACGTAAGACTACATGTGAAACAATCTAATATAATTTGCTTCATACTGATTGTCCATTTTACAGAGCTGACTGATCACCCTGTGATGCTGGTGTATTTTATACGATGGGCTCATTCCTCTGCATGGTGAGAGAGAGTGGTGCAGGGGCCAGAGTCCTGAGGTTAGAGGCAAAAAGTTGGCTTCAAGTTCTTGTGTAACTGTAGATACGATTTTTTTTTTTTAGAATTTATTTATTGTTTTTAAACAGCATTTTTTCAGATTACAAAGATAGCCTCTAAACTTGGTAGCAAAATTTTAAAACCAAAGCATATAAAGAAGAAAGGCAATACTGCTAATAATTGGTGTGCTTTCCCTCAGCCTTTTGAATTGGAATCATACTATATATTCTGTTTTCTACCTCTTTTTCCATTTAATATTATCCCAGTCCAATTTACTATCTTGAAGACAACTTAAAAATTTCTTTCTAAGGACTATATCATATTGTATTATTGCTCAGCTATTCTTATTTTACTATTTATCATTATTATAAATAATATTACAATAAATGTCTTTATATCAGATTTAAATAGTATATCTCTGGTTATTTTCTTAGGCTCTCTTTCTAGAAGTACAATTAATGGATGGGTATTATATACATTATAATACATACACATATACACACACATACATATTTATTCTTATGTATAACATACAATTACTTTTTGAAAATATTTTCTCAGTGTGCTCTGCTATCAGCAATATTTGGGGATACCTATTTCATTGCTTTCTCTATATACATAGTGTTTATATGGAATCCATAACATTGAGGGTTTTTAAATTAAGTTTTTCATATTCCAGTGTAATTTACAGTCAGTGCTATAATAGTTTCAGATGTACAATATGGTGCTTCAACAATTCTATACAATACTCAGTGCTCATCACAACAAGTGCACTCTTTAATCCCTATCCTGTAGCAATTGAGCTTTATAGTTAAACAGAGTGTTGAGTAAATTAATTAACTTTTTTGAGTCTCAATTTCTTTAACTGCAAAAGAGGACTAATAGCATTATAAAGGACTGTTAGTAAAAATTAAGTGGGATAATGCACAAGTGATTTAAAAAGAGTAATATATTTTGTTTTCGAATTCTCTAAAAGGTTGCGATGTGACCCCATATTGTGCATGGTGTGTAGAAAGCTTATGAAGGTAACTAAGGATGGGGTGACTCTTAACATATCTGGCAAAAATGTGCACTTCACCTAGCACCTGACAGCTGAGGATCCTGTCGTGCTCAATTAATATTTATGGGATGCCACTGTGTGCTCTTAATAGAGGCTTTTTGGGGATTCATACAGTCACCATCCTCCTGGGGAAAAATGACTTGGGGATAGAATACAAAGAGCTCTTAAGTACTTTTTAATACAGTATTAACATTCCAAACCATAGCTGACTGAACCTATTAAATTGAAATGACTGGGGACATTTCGTGGGGCAAGTCAACACACAAATGAACATTTAGCTGTAGCATTTCAACAGTGATTTCTAGCATTTTAATAAATGTTTCTTCTTAACCAGAGAGTTACACTGAGCCACATTTCTCATATTTCCTCTTTGCTATCAAAATTCCTTGACTTCCTAGAAATCATTTACTTCTGTCTGCTTCCAGAGGATCAGATGTGGTTCTATGTGAGGACAGGTAGTTCTCCAAGGTGAGTTTTGGTGGATTCAGTTCCTGCCAATAGGGCAGCAGGTGATCCATGAGCTTAGTAATTGAGTTTATGCAGGGAGATCTGGAGTTGAGAATCAAGCCTGAGATCAGCGAATGAACATTCAACAAGCACTGATTGAGTATCCTCTTTGTACAAGACCCTGTAGCTGACACAAAGATGAATTAGGTAAGACTCTTGTCCTCAAGATTCTTGAGGGATCATAACGGTCATAAAGCTCAGAAGGAGTGAGTGCTTCCAGCTGAAGTGCTTGGATCTGGACTTGGAAGGTGAGCAGGATTTGAGCAAAAGGAGGTCAGGCTGGGGAAGGCAATACGTGTGGAGGGAAGAGTGTGATCCGGGCACAGAAGTATGAAAGTCTGAAATGGAAATGGGGAGCTGCTTTTGTTCGTGAGGCTCCCACAGGTGTCCTGGAAAGGTTCTTGTGGCCAGGAGAATGAAGGAGGGGAGACCATTTTCAGAGGCTTGGGAGTCAGGCAGAGACTAGACATGGAAGAGAGGGAGGCTATTCTCAAGAAGAGCAATAGAGACGAAGAAAGAGGATGATATTTGAAGTCTGAAGCAGGGTTCAGGGAGAAGTGTGTAGGAGAAAGCTGGTCTGTAGATATTTTTTGGCAGAAAGGAAGAGTCCGTGGGGAGATAAAGTATGTAATGCAAGTAATGAAGGCATGCCCCCAGAGAGGAAGAAGACAGATCAAGGGCACTAAATGCAGGTGTCAGCTTTGGCAAAGGGAAGTGTTGTGGGGGCCTGGTGGTGAAGAACATGTCTCTGGAGTCCTGTGGTCTGCGGGCTGCATTCCAGTAGGGTCGCCTACTGACCAGAGGCTCTGGCCAGGCCCGTTGCCTGACACAATTGGTTTGGGGGTTAAGGCCGTAGTCCAGGAGCCAGGCTGCTGGGTTCAAGCTCTGACTCTGCCACTGACCAGCTGTGTGACTTCAACTGATAAAGGTGGATAATGAGAATACCAATTCTGTACAGTTATTATGTGGACAAAATGACTTTTAAATAAGGAAAGCACATGGGGTCTGGTACATAGTAAGCACAGTGTTGTATGAAAGTCCTTAGCAGAGTTCCTGACACATGCTGCATGCCCTTGTTTCTATCATGAGACGATTACTGGATCTATTATTAGACATGCTTCCCCTTTCTGGAGTGTACTAACTCTACTCTGATTCTGCAAATGGGTATAAGAATTCCTAGTTGAGAAGACTGTTGTGCAAATTCCATGAACCTATGTAAAACATCTGGCGAAGACTGGACACTCAATCAGTTTGGTCCCCTGCCCCCTACCTCTCCTCTACTGACCTAGAGCATAGCAGACAGCACCAGTATAATGGTATCAGGGACAGAATATAAATATATAGAAATGCACTACCATGGAATAACTAAAGTTTTAAGCCAATATTTTTTTTGTTAGCAAATACCATTGATTAGATTCCTTGGTTATTAAAGAAAAATCTCTTTTTCTAAAAGGTGATACATATTTCTTAGAGCAAGCATGCAATGTTTATTACGAGAAGTCACCTAGAAGTGTATTTCTAGACATGTTAGAATATGAAGATGTTTTTGTGTAGCTTAATTAGACAATGAGCTAGAAAGATTGCTTCCTAGCTCTTTGTTCTGTTGTTTTTTATGTTAGTACAAATCTTAGACTATTGAATGCCTGGGTGAGTGGGAGGCTGAGCCTTAATAAGAAAGGCATTTGATTAATTAGAGAAAGAAAGTTCCTGATATCCCGGCAGCAGCCCTTAGGGAAGGGTGGGATTGCCATGGTTTCTAAAGGTGATGATGATGTCCTTTGATGTAAGGGCCATGAGGCCATCTGTGCCCTGTGCAGCTGTACTTCCAGGGTGGTGAGTTGGAAGTAGGCATCCCTGGGCAGGCACACCAACCTCCATGGTAGTAGCCAGATACATAGGGGCTCGCTTCATTCTGCATCCCTGTGACTGCTTTTTGGGCAACTTGGGAAAATCAAGGCAGTTTCTCAGTTTTGGGTCATGTTTGCGTTTGTCCAATTCATGCTCAAGGATTGTGGACACACTGAAGGCAGTGTCTATATCTTGGTTTTTTAACTTGCCCACACTTTTCTTTCCTAACTGGGTATCAGTGGATTAGAGAGAGCACAGAAGCCCTGGTTCCTCTGATGTCTTCTGCCATTCCTGGGCGCCGGCTCATGTAGTGGCAGCAGCATTGGTTGAGGGGCTTGCATCCATGATTTGAATCCCATTTTGCCCTGTGATTGTAGTAAGTTTTTAAAATTCTCTAGACCTCAATGTCTCCTCCATAATATGAGAAGGCTAGAGCAAGATGATCTCTCAGGCTCTTTTGAGCTCTGAGCCTACTTGGTATAATAATATCATAATCCAGAGTGAAGGAGTAGAGTTTGATTTCCTGCTCACTGAGCTTCACAGAGATTGTGCCATTGTGTGGTCTCCACAAGGAAAAGAAAACATGTTGATGCTTTGTTCTGAAGGGTAGGAGCAGTGGAAAATTCTCTGATTTTTAAAGTGAATTATTTTAGTGACTGGCTGACCACTGCTAGATATGTTTGATTTTTTTTACATTGTTTTTTCTTTTTTAAGATTTTATTTTTAAGTAATCTCTATACCCAATGTAAGGCTCAAACTCACAACCCTGAGATTAGGAGTCGCATGCTCCACTGACTAAGCCAGGCAGGTGCCACTAAAGTTTTCTTTAATAGAGGGAGACAGAGTTACACAAACACCTTCAATCTTTGATGTCCCTGTTTATGAAATGCTTTCATATACATTATCTTCTATGCTAATGGTTTTTTTATTATTTTTTCTTTAAATATTATTTTTATTTGGTATTTTCTCATTCGTGCTAATGGTTTTATATTTATTTTCATGAATAGTGGGAAGAAATACTTCAAACCTCCTGATTCATGGCTGTTAGGGGAGAGGACAAGGCTAAGTTGGTTTTTTTTTTTAATTTTATTTACTTATTTTGAAAGAGAGAGAGTATGAGCAGGAGAGAGGCAGAGGAAGAGAAAGAGGGAGAGAAAGAATCTCAAGCAGGCTCTGCACTGTCAGCACAGAGCCTGACATGGGGCTTGAACTCACAAACCGTGAGATCATGAGCTGAGCCCAAACCAAGAGTCAGATGCTTAACTGACAGCCAGGCGCCCCCAGGCTAAGTTTTAAAATAAGTAAGTCAACTTAAAAGAAAAGTGAGTCATACTCACTGAATATGAGTAGAAGTGGAACTCAGATCTGACAAAAATTCTGAACATGATACATAAAGGACCATTTGTTTCGTCTCCTTTTCATTTATCAAGCACCTATAACAAGTCACATCTGTATCATTCCATTTAATTCATACAATAGCCCCATGGACTTTTAAAAAAAAATTTTAAAAAATGTTTTATTTATTTCTGGGAGAGAGAGACAGCATGAGCAGGGGAGGGTCAGAGAGAGAGGGAGATACAGAATCTGAAGCAGGCTCCAGGTTCTAAGCTAGCTGTCAGCACAGAGCCTGACATGCGGATCGAACCCATGAACTGTGAGATCATGACCTGAGCTTAAGTCAGACGCTCAACTGACTGAGCCACCCAGGTGCCCCGGGACTTTTAACCCACAGTCCTCAGAGGTGAAGAGTATGTCTCTGCTTATTTACTTTCTGTCTGTTGTTGATTACTTTTTCTTCTTTTCCCATGAAGGGGGTAGAATATTCCCTGGAGTGTCTGCTGGATATGCTCATCTCTATTCCAGGTTACCCGTTTGAGCCATTGTTATGCTACTCCCTGTCTGAGGTCAGCCTTCCTATTCCTAGCACCGCCTCCACATATTGAATGTTCTGCTTCCCATGGGTTGGGGTAACATCATGCTGTGATTTTAAAATTTAGCCTTAGTTTTACGGCTTAGTTTCACTTTATACAAATTAATTTTATTTTACATAGTTTTATTGATTAATGTTTTACATTTGCCCTGCAACTTACTATGCGCTTCTGGTATCAGCCAATGAGAGACGTGTGTCTCGCCTTCTCTGTGAGCCTCAGGGACTACGGAAACTGCGGGCAGGCTAACGTAAGTTCTGATGGTAGGCCAACCTAGGTCTGAATCCTGATTCCACCACACATTCTCTATGTGACCTTGACCCTCAGTCTCCTCCTTTGTAAATGGGAATAACAATACTGCACATTCATACAGTTGGGAGCATTAAGTGGGAGAATATCTATAAAAGTTTTAGGACAGTGGTGAGCACATAGAGAGGGCCCTTCAGCAAATGCTATTATTACCAGTCCCCTCTGTAAAGGGTCTTCTGTTATTTTATCCCCGTACTTTTCTTTTTGTTGGATTCCTTCTGTGAGCTCCCTAGCCTTGGAAAATTCCCCAGCCCTAAGAGAACAGTCTTGACTTGCTGCTTCCCTCCTTGCTTTGCACAGAACTCTGTTCTAAGATTTTCACTTATGCCATCATTTAAAATCTTTTCTGATTAACAAGGATCAAACGTCTGTCTGACATGTCCTCTCTCCATGCACAGTGGATTGGCCCCATGTCTCTAGAATAGAGAGGTCTGGGTTTAAATTCTGGCTCCTTTGTGGGCCAGTTGTGTGAATTTCAGCAAATCATCTCTCCTCTCTGAGCTTTAATTTCTCCATCTATAGGGCAGAAATGAAAGCGTCTGAGTTATTGTCTATGATTTCAAAGATTAGATGAAAGTGTATAAGTGAAAATGGTATGCTATAAACTACTACCTATAAGTTTGCTATTGTATTATTTTTATGATCTTCTGTTCTGACACGTTGGCTGTAATTCAGCCTAGAATATGGCTTTATAAAATGATTATTTCTAATCTGCTTTTCTAGTAAACATAGCGGTAAATACAGCCATATTTCTTTCCCAGACCCTGGACAGGGGTTCTGGGGTACATTGACAAAGACCAGGGCATCTGTCTTGTTTTTTGTTTTGTTTTTAATGTTTATTTTTGGGAGAGTGCACAGGAGGGAGGGGCAGCGAGAAGGGGACAGAGGATCCAAAGCAGGTTCTGTGCTGACAGAAGTGAGCCTGATGTTGGGCTCAAACTCACGAACTATGAGATTGTGACCTGAGCTGAAGTCAGATGCTCAGCCAACTGAGCCACTCAGGTGCCCTCTGCCTTGTTTCTTAATATCAGCAAGTGCTTATTCAATCATTATCTACTGGGCACTTTCCTTTGGCCATTCAATTTAATCCCTACCAATAATCCACCAGGTGGTTATTTTTGTGATCTCTACTTTATGGGAGGAAGGCCTATAAAAGATATTGCCCTAGGTCCAACTCAAGAAAGCGATAGGGCCAGAACTTGAACCTGGGTGGTTGGGCTACAGATGTTACCTCTTAACCCCACAGAACATTCCCTTTCCTTCGTTTGGCTTGATTATAGATCGCTACTGAGATGTCACTTGAGTAATTTTACATTTCACTTTCCATCACAGTATAAGGTTCCTAAATGCAGGATGTGGGAGTTACAGCTTTTTCTCCCTGTTTGAGGTCCTTGAGTTTGGCCTTACATGTGTCTAGCAAAGGGCTGAGGGCAGCTGGAGAGCATCTTGGATGGGAACAAAGTCACTCAGATGGAGAGCACAGGGCTGCATGATACAGTGGACTGTGCATTTAATTGTATATTCAGGCTTCTCTCCATGGGAGTTATTTCCATCCAAAGAGCTGTGTAAGAGCAGGGGTCTGGAAACCCTCACATGGCATCCTCTATTAGATGAATTTAGCTGAATTTCAGATCTTTGGTTTGGGTCAGGGTCTTTGGCCATCTCCCTCTCACATGAACTCTGCAAGGATGCAAATACTACACAGCAACAGCTGCCTTGACTTTCCAGTTTTAGCTGTGGTTGTCACTAAATGGCAAGTGCTAATGTGCTGCCGGAGATTTTTGCTGTTGTATTATGTGCTTTTTTGCTCTGTGGGAGGACACAGTGTAATTTTAAGAAGCACTTGCTCACATCTGTCTGGAGATGGTGATTGAAGCAATGTTTCCTCCCCACAAAAGCCTCTTGAGCTACATAGAATGTCGTCAGGTGTCAAGTCTTTCAGTTTGGGAGAAAAATCTCCATCCGAAGGCAAGAGAAGTTGGGTGTTTTGTGTGGCTTGGTACACACATCACAACCTAACTGCAAACAGAAACTTGCCAAATATTTCTTCAGTCACCAGGAAATTAAGCTGAGCTCCAGACCAGATAGCTGATCCTGGTTCCCAGTCTAGGAAGAGTTCTTGAATGTTTATTATGGTTAGGCTATAAGTGAACACCTTTCACTAAATAGAGTCCATTGATTATATTAAGGGACACTTCCTGCTAAATCCTGAAACTTTAGCGACCTGACCTAAGAAAGTTTATTTCTTACTCATGGGAGTCCAGTCAACAATAGGACTGTCCAATCAGGTGAAACCCAGGCTGATGAAAGTTCTGTCATCCTCGCTATTGTTTTCTAAGCTGGCTAGTGGCTGAGAACTGACATTGATCCAGGAGACAGAACAGAGTTTGGAGGCTCACATGAAGGGTACTTTATGGCCCAGGCCTGTAAGTGGCATCTGTAGACAGAAGTGACATTGACTGGCATTCAGTCACATGACCATTCTGAACTTCAAGAGAGGTTGGAAATGGAGTCCAAATGCATGCCTAGGAAGAAAGAAATGGCCATGATGAACAGCTGGCCAGACTCTGCCACAAAGCCACGGTCAGAGCAGAGTAAAGGAGCTTCTAAGGCAGAGTCTGTTTCCTGGAACAGAGAGAGATGAAGGCATTCATTTACCCTCGCCATTCTCTTTGTTCAAAGCCTGATGCACGCACCTGGCGACAGCCACATGATGGGTCAATCTCTTTTGGCTTCTCTACTTGGAACTTACTTTCCTGTTTCACTGAGAAGCCTACCATCCCTTAGAACCCCAGAGATGGTGATCTGATATCAGCTCGGCAAGGACTTGGAACACAGCCTTGATTACGCCAATCCATAAGTGCTCGGCTCTCGTTTTGAACCTCTCTGAGTTTTTCTTGTTGCCCTAAGAATCACTGACGGGAGCTTCCCTGTGGCTCATGTTTTATTCTTCCTCCACTCGGCTGTGACACGGAGTTGCTGCAGTGCAGTAGGGTCGTCTCCTCCCACGGTGACAGCCAAAGGTGCTGGTGCCACAGACACACGCTGATAGCTCATGAGGCGGGATCAGGCACATGGAAAAAGAAGTCAGAGAGCACTTGTTGAGAGCCAGGAGAGCTCATTAATTTCGTCTGTTATTTCAGAAAGGGTCAGGTGTGTCTTTAAGAAGAGCTTCTGTGACAGCACATTCATCTGATGATCACTCACATTTTTCTGGAACACGCCTACAGGAGTCTTGACGACAGACAAGCTGATCACTGTCCTCAGCAGCAGGGTCCAGTATGGTTTTGAATGTAATATTATTAAATCAGATGGTCTATCATTTATGAAGTTCTGGCATTCCTTCCCTGGCTCAGCAAGAGCCTCAAACAGGGTACATGCATATTTTTGTGTGGAATGGTGAGGAATTTGAGGAAAAACTGGTTAAGAGAATTTGGGTTTGTATTCAAGATCCCTTTTTTTGTTACAAATATCTCCCATTTATAATAGTTCACTTAAAAAAAGTCAAAGTCCAAAGTATATTCTGTAGCTTAATCTTCGTATTTAATTTGATCATAGCAGTAAACATTAAGTATAAAACAAGCTGTCCAAAGGGGCTGTTGAATTATTTAATTACTTCTGGGACTAAGGAGGTGATAGGGTAAACAATTCCATAAGTGAGATGCGTTAGGAAGATCAGCTCTTTCTGTCTCCAATCATAGTAACTTGAATGATGTGACTATCCAAACACCACTTGCTTGTTGAACAAAATATTAAATGCTTAAATCTGTTTATAATACTTTAGGTTCCAGATGGTCATTTTTCCAAAGAAATGGCAAAGAAGTAATAAGTGGAAAGGTGTTTTTTTTAAAAGTATTTTGAGTTAAATGAATTTCCAGTGAAGTCAGTTTTCAGAATTTAAGGATGCTTTTATATTACTGTTTATGTCATATTGAAAGAATTCCTAATAAACAAACTAAAAATTAAGCAGAAATTCATTCAAGAGGTTTGATCATCTATTCTGTTCAATTCTGGGGATGGGTGGGTACATAAAAATAGGGTCCTTGCTCTGAATAATCTTGGAGTCCTTTCAGGAAAGACGAAACCACAGTACAGTTTTATTGGTATGATATGAGAAGTAGGAATGGAGTGCAATGAAAATTAAAGGAGTAATTGGTTCTGCCTGGAGGTAGGGAGGCGAGGAAGAGAAATGTCAGGAAAAAATAAACTCAAGATGCACCATTTCAAGCAGACTTTTACAAGGAGGTGCAGGAGCTTGTGAGACCATGAGCCAGCAAGGAGGCAGGAAGGGGCAGGGGCAGAAATGCATGGTCTAGCTCAAGAACAAAGTCGATCTTTTCTTAGGGTAGCCATCAGCTAAACCACCAAGTTGCGAGTGATGGAAAGAAGTTTGTGAGAAGGGGCAAGACAATGTTTCTAAATGCAGAAATTAGTCACCGTTAGGCCTTGCTCATCTCACACTGTCAGAGAATGGAAATTGTCACTCAAGCGATTTTCCTGGTACCTGAAACTTTCTAATTTCAGTGTCAAGGCTCTATTTTAACTTTTTAAACCTGAAGAAACAACTTGACAACTCTAGTTTATCTTCATAAATGTCAGCTATTGTGCTATGTTAAACTGTCCTCGGGGTCTATTAAGGAATATAGAACTCCTTGCCTTGACTATCAGAGGTTTCATTTTGCTATTTTATTTTTAAATTTTGTCTTCTGTATTTCACCCCGTCCATTGCTTTTCCTGTATCCTCGCCTTGCTGTAAATTTTTTCTTGCTGCTGTCAATATGCTTGCCTCCCTAATAGCTTTTTCATCTCATTTGCTACCTTTACTCTACTGAGGAGTGGAAAATAAGAAGTTCTGTCGTGCTTGAGTTATGACCAAGACAGAGTAAATGGTTTATGAATTGAGGTACCTTCCCAGGAGGTTTGGGACTTGGGCTGTGTGATGTCTTATTTGTTCGTTTGTTTCTTCTTGTTGTGTCCTATCTAGCAAGGTTGCTAAAAAGGTGACCTCTAAAAAATTCAGTCGTTACTTTATTTGAGCTAGCATTTGAATCTGTTTGGGAAAATGCCAAATGCTGAAATTGCTTCACGTTGGAGTTTGTCTTGGAATGTTCCTTAGAGATTTTAGAAAAGCAAACCATGTAGAACACAATTTTTCAAAATTTGGATGGGATGCTTGTACTCTAGGTTTTATAAATTTCCCTGCAGACAGAACATTCTATCACAAATAAAGTAAGCAAAGTGAAGCTATTCATTTGTCTTCCACAGCAGAAATACATGGAGGGCTTTCTAGTGGATCATGTTTTCAATAGTATTCCTTGGAATTTTGGTCAATGGTTAAACATTCACAATTATCATATGATGAAATACCATTGCAAGAGGCAGTGTGGTATATTTGGAGATTTAAAATATATAAACTGGAGGCACCTGGGTGGCTCAGTCTGTTGAGCACCAACTCTGGCTCAGGTCGTGATCTCATGATTGGTGGGTTTGAGCCCCACATTGGGCTCTGTACTGACAGCTTGGAGCCTGGAGCCTGCTTCAGATTCTATCTCCCTCTCTCTCTGTCCCTTCCCCGCTCACACCTTGTCTGTCTCTCTGTCAAAAATAAACAGTAATATATATATGTATATATATACACATATATATTACTGTTTATACACATTATATATATATATACACACATATACATTATAAAAACTGATTTACCTGTGTGCCTCTAAGCCCAGGCTCTTGGAAACTTGAATTTTATTTCAATTCTTACAATAACTGATTCTAAATGTTGTCCAGTTGGTCTTGATGTTTTTTTCCTTATTTGTAAAACAAAAGAATTGAATGAGTTGATTTCTTTTTTCTTTTTCTTTTCTTTCCTTTCCTTCTTTTCTTTTCTTTTCTTTTCTCTTCTCTTCTTTTCTTTTCTTTTCTTTTCTCTTCTTTTCTTTTCCTTTCCTTTCCTTCCTTTCCTTTCTTTCCTTCTCTTTTCTTCCTTCCTTCTTTCATCTTTCTTCCTTTCTTTCTTTCTTTCTTTCTTTCTTTCTTTCTTTCTTTCTTTCTTTCTTTCTTTCTTTCT
>NW_027551565.1:3652670-3731813 GCF_008692635.1 Crocuta crocuta
TCTTTCCTTCTCTTTTCTTCCTTCCTTCTTTCATCTTTCTTTCTTTCTTTCTTTCTTTCTTTCTTTCTTTCTTTCTCTCTCTCTCTCTCTTTCCTTCCTTCCTTCCTTCTTCCTTTTATTTTTTTTGAGAGAGAGAAAGAGAAAGCGCGAGAGAGAGTGGAGTATGCATGCACACACACGAGCAAGTGTGAGCCAGGGAGGGGCAGAGGGAGACAGGGAGAGAGAATCTTAACCAGGCTCCATGCTCAGCGTGGGTCCCCACGTGGGGCTCAATTTCCTGACCCTGGGTTCATAACCTGAGCTGAAATACAGAGTTGGATGCTTACTCGTCTGAGCCACCTAGGCGCCCTGAACCAACTGATTTCTAAGATTTCTTAGAGCTATAGTTAGAATCCTAGATTTTTTAAGTTATTGTTAAGTGCCTAAAGAGGATGATGAAAAGATAGATTGGTTCGGATGGAATGATATCAATAGGACTTCACAGCAGTGCACTGTGTCACAAAACTGAGCCTCTACATTTTTAGTCCTTTCTTTTGTAGCTGAGATTCACTTTTCATGGTGCCAATCTGTGTCCCAGACTCCAAGCCTTGTCTCTGACATGTTCCAGACCCCAAAAGGATAACGTGTGGAGGATGGGTGAGCCTGCAGCAGAGCACAGGGAGCAGTGACCACGGAGATGTGGGATTCTCTGCAGCATTCAAGTCTGCTTTCTGAGTAGATGTTTAAGGAGTGACGATGGAGGAATTTCTTGCCAGATGAAGAGCCAATCAACTCTCTCAGATAATATTTCACTTCTCTTTAGAAAAGAGGAAGTCATATATTTAAAGCCTTCCCATCCTTTTGAAGTCATGCAACCCATAGCATTGATGTCCCCTGAAAGTGACTGCTTGCTCCATCTACTAAGTCAGCCACATAGAGCTCTGGCTGCTGTGTGACGCTAGGGGGCACCATCCACACTGGCTACAGTGCTCAAGGCAGTCCTTGGAGCCATCTGTGTAATGGCACAGATATTATAACAATAACCACCATTTACTGGGCCGTGTATTCTCTGCCAGGTACACCAAACACTGTATTTCCTTACATCTTCACAACAACCTTATGAGGTAATATGGAGAGGTGTGTTTTCCAGAGGAAATAATTGGGACTCAGAAGGTGCCCATGGTCAATCCACTAGTGTGCTGTAAAGGGTAGGATTCGAATCCAAGTCTTTCTGATTTTATAGCCCATGCTCTTTCCACTACATTCCACCCCCACTCCATGGAAATTCTTCTAAGCCAGGCCAATGCAGACTGGGATAAGGCAGGAGCATGTTCTTAGCATCCTGAAAGCCTTACTTCAGTAATGACTCAACAGCTTATGACCACAATACTATCCTGTTTTCAAACCTTTAATGGCCCAAGCTTACTTAAAAATGGAGTGAAAAGCCTATATAATAGTACTGAGGTCCCATTTCCCACCCTTCTTCCTCCTCACCTGCCTCTTTTCCAACATACTCAATGCCCCCAACAGCCATCTTTCAAGGTATTTCTGGCCACAGAATACACTTTTGCACATTGGGTCTAATTGGCCATTTCCTTTGCATTAGCCTCAGACTGAAGGCCATAGTTTGATATTTTGTGGGGGCCTTTTGCAGAAAGAACAAGATAGTCATCCCCAAAGGGATGAGGGGAACTTTTACTGTAAATGCTGACCCAAAGCTGCTTTCTGGTTGTGGATATGGGTCAGTGTGGGATAAATACAGGATGCCAGTGAAATCCCAAGGGCCAGCCCTACCCACAACCCCTTCACGGGCCAAGGAAGAGACCTGTAGATCTGGTTGTCCATAAGTATGCTTCATTTTTGTAAAGCAGGGCTATAATGTATATGCTTTTGTATGTATTAGAACTACAGTTGTACATTGAGGAAGGGCTGCTTTATGTCATAATGAGAAAGCACATAATATACAAGATGTAAAGGAGACTGGGCCTGAGGGGAGACCCTACCTTCAGAGCTGCGGCTGGCTGGGCAGGTTTTCCATTTGACCCATGCTATCATCCCTCGCATTGCCACATGTGTTCCCTCCCCAGTCTCATTGAAACTGTCATTTTCTATCATTAGGAACATTTTGGCCTAAAAGGAGGTGAGAGGGATCGGCCCTAGCCCATAGTGCACTGCTTTATGAGCTTTACTGGTCTCTCTCCTCCTCCTACTGGGAGCTCCTCAAGGGCAGGGGTGATCCTTTCTTCATCGTGTTGTGTTGATATGACACGCACATATTGAACTGTGGTCTCACTACACACACCTAGACTCTGGGTGCTTCTGCAAAGGTGGAGAGAAGATGGCAGTGATAAGAGGAGAAAGCCCTGTGATGACCTCCAGCAGGATGAGGCAGACATTTCAGTCAGGTGACTGCTCTCCTGTCACAGCATTGCCTGCAGAGCACTGGCGAGCAGACCTCTGACCGGGAGCAAGAGCCGCAGTTCCCATAAATAACTGGAATAGAAAGACAGGCTCTGATCTGTGGTCTTGTGTCCCTTCTCCAAACTCATGTGAGCAGAGCCAGCCCTCCTTCACCCCAGCCTTGGAAACACAACCTCCTTTTCCCAGGTCCACCAGCTCTGGACTCAGTTTTCAATTGTAGGCCAAGACAATTTTTAGATGACTGTGATGTGCCCATAAATCCAAAGTATAGTATTTAACAGGTCATCTCTTTAGCCAAGAGAAATTTAACAGCAGGCTATATATGTGACTGGTATATTCCAAGAATAATAGCAGCAATCTCTGGGGCCTGGTGTCTCAGAGAACTAGCTAATAATTCATTGTCTCCAAGCCTCTCCAATCAACACAGGCAGGGTCCTCACCTCTGTAGAATGTCTAGCCCAAGTAGTTTTTCTTTCTTTAACTTTAATGTTTATTTAGTTTTGAGAGAGAGAGAGAGCAAGAGAGAGAGTGAGAGGGGGAGAGAGAGAGAGAGGGAGACAGAGAGAGAGAGAGAGAGAGTGAAAGACAGAGAGGGAGACAGAGTACGAGCAGGGTAGGGGTAGAGAGAGGGAGAGACACAGAGAAGCAGGCTCCAGGCTCTGAGCTTTCAGCACAGAGCCTGACACGGGGCTCGAACCCACGAGCTGTGAGATCATGACCTGAGCTGAAGTCAGATGCTTAACTGAGCTACCCAGACGCCCCCTAGCCCAAGTAGTTTTTAAGACTCACAGAACACCAGACATAGAAGAATCTTAGAGATTACCTAAGTCTGAGCCAATAAAGAAACTAAGGGGACAGAGAGGTCAAGGCTTGCCCAAGGTCACACTGTTAGCTATGAATGCTGAACAGGTGTGGGTGAAGACTGCTCACCACCCAGAGCTATGTGAACTTCTGTTTGTGGCTTCGGAGTCTCAGCACCCCATCAGCAGAGCACGACCAGAAACATCTCTGTCCTCATCACTTTTTCCCGCACTGGGATTGCATAATAGTTAAAGATTCTGAACAGCATATGACAGTCACTCCTGAGACACAGAGAGAAAGCAAAGCAGACATTAAATATGTATATATATTTAATATACAATATATAAATATACATATATATGTATATGTATATAGTTTCTACTTCCTACCTTTGAACTGGGGCCTTTTATGACAGTGATCAGCCTTTAGGACTTGATGAAAAGAGACTGGTTTCAGACAACTCTTGGCTTTCTCATCCCTCTCTCCTCTCCTGGGTTTGGCTCCCTAGTCAGAGGGCAGAAAGAGAGTGATGTGTTGAAAAGGGCTCACGTCTCCTTTTCCATGACTGCTTTTGCAGTTCACCTCTGCTTCTTCCTTGTTGGGTACTCCCACTGGGGAGTCACTGCCATGGCTCACGAGGTCAGATGTAACCACGGGCTAGTGTAAGTGGTGGAACGGTAGGTACAACTTTACTGGGAATGCCTGTTTCTCCTTGACTCCATCCCGCTGCTTGTGTCCTTTTCTAAACTTTTCTGACTCCCTCTCTCTAAGCTCTTATTTCTCCCTTGAGATTCAGCTTTGGCTGCTAGGTTGAAAATGGAAAGATTGACAAGGATAGTTTGGGGGAGTTTAAAATTCAAGCAAGCAAACTATTAATATCTATGAAATGTGGATTGAGCAAAAAATGCCATGCTGGTTATTATGGAGGTTACAAACTTATACCAGATAGAGTCCATCTCTCTCCTCAAAGAGTTTACAGGTTAGATGGAGAGTTAGGTGCATCCTTGCAGGAGGCGGTATCTGGTACTCTGGGATAATGTATTATGAGTCTCCCAAAGCAGGTACCGGTACCAGTGGCAGACAGGAAGACACAGATGGGGCACTAACTTTGATTCACATTGTAAAGCTGGTGTATTCCTGTGTCAATTTCCTGTCAATTCTTCTGATTACCTTTAAAAAAAAAAGAACAAGAAAAAGGAAAAAAGAATGTCTCAAATTTGTGCTAAACGCCTCTCTGATAATGCCTTTTAGTTTTTGCAGTAAAAAACATAAATAAAAAACAATGGGACTCTGGTTCAGAACCTTTGGGTAACAACCAGCCAAGTGTCTGGTTGCAATTTAATAATATTCTTCATTTTTATTATACTTATTTTCTACAGTTTATGCTCTATTTCATTCCAGGTGATAAAGTTTTTCTATGTGTAATGCTAGTAATATAATGTTTCCTTGTTAAATTTCTTAGTTTGGGCTGCTATTGAAAATTGCTACAGACTGTGTGGTCTTAGCAACAAACATTTATTTGTCACAGTTCTAGAGGTTGGGAACTCCAAGCCCAGAGTGTCAGCACTGTTGGGTTTTGGCGGGAATCCTCTTCCTGGTTTATAGAGAGCTGTCTTTTGCTATGTCCTCATGTGGTGGAAAGAGAGCTCGCTAGCTCTCTGGACTCTTCTTATAAAGGCACTAATCCCCTTAGTGGAGCCTTAGAGGGTGGAGCCCTCACAATCTAGTTATCTCCCAAACGTTTCACTTCCAAATGCCATCACACTGGAGATTAGATTTCAACATATGAATTTTGCAGAGGGATACAAACATTCATTTAGGTTAGAAAAAAAAGCAGGAAATTCCAAATAGTAAATAAATAATGGTAAAGGTGGTACCAAAATAGGACAGAAATCATCAAGTTTGCACAAATGTTTGGAAACAGTTTAGACGTGTCAAGTGAGTGCTTTAGAAGTGAATGCAAGAGGAATTTCAAGGAATGGTCATATACTGGGGGCTAGGAGATGGGCAACAGCTCCTAGAGGAGATGAGCTTTCACAGGACATGGGGTGGGAGAGGTCATGTGGGCAAAGCCATGGGTGGGTAGAGTGGGAGTAAGAAGCCTGTCGGATTGGATGAGCCATTTATGTCCAGGAGTGGTCGCTGGGGAAGAGTCATAGCTGGAATCACAAAGGAGAAGGACCCTTATGAGAGGAGACTTTTTTATTTTTCTTTTCTTTTTGACTTTCTCTTTTGAGATAATTATTGATTCACATGCAGTTGTGAGGAACAATACAGAGAAATCCCTTCACCCGGTTACTCCCAATGATGATACCTTGCATAGCTATAGTTCAGTATCACAATTAGGAAGTGGATGATGATACGAGCCACTGACCTTATGCAGATCTCACTGGCTTTGCATGCACTCATTTGTGTGTATGAGTGTGTGTGTTAGTTCCATGGCATTTTATCACACATGTAGAGCGATGTGGCCACCACCATAGTCAAGACACGTAACAATTCCAGCACAAGGATCCCTCATCTACCGTTTTATAGACTGAGCCACCTCTCTCCCTTTCCACTTCTCTAACCCCTGGCAATCCCTAATTGGTTATCCATTTCTGTAATTCTATCAGTTAAAGACTGTGATATAAATGGAATCATACAGTATAATGATTTATTTATTTATGTATTGCTCTTAAGGACCTTATTGAAAAGTTGGCAAGATAAGATATATATTGAACAATTAGGAAACAAGATAAATAACGATGGCCTGACAGTAAAATTGGGAAGCCAGGAAGCAGTGTTTGTGATGTGGTGGGGGAAAGGGAGGGAAAATGAGTCCTATTAGACATATATAATTTGGCTTTTTTCCACTCAGCAGATTCCCTTGAGATCCATTCAAGCTCTTGCTTTTATCAGTAGTTCATTCCTTTTTATTGCTGAATACTATTCCATAGTGTGGCTATGCTACAGTTTAACTATTCACCCATTGTAGAAAATTGGGGTTGTTCAGTTTTTGGCTACTCTGAGTAAACCTGTTATGGATATATTTGCATACTTTCTTTGTGTGTCAACATAGATTTCACTTTTCTAGGGGAAATACCCCAGACTACAACTGCTGTGTCATATGGTAGGTTTGGTATGTATACTTTTATAAGAAACTGCCATACTCTTTTCCAGTGTACATTTCCACCAGCACTGTGTGAGGGATCCAGTTTCTCTGAAGCCTTGCTGGCAAGGCTTTAGCTAGCCTGATGTGTGTAGTAATATCTAATGGGTTTAACCTGCATTTCCCTAATGGCTAATGATGTTGAACTTATTTTCATGTGCTTATTCATCATCTGTATATTTTCTTCAGTGAAATATCCATTAATATGTTTCGTCCACCAGCTAATTGGAGTGTTTTTGTTTTTACTGTTGAGTTTTGAGAATTCTTTCTATGTTCTGGGTATAAGCCCTTTGTTGGACATGTGGTGTGCAAATATTTCCTCCCAGTCTGTAATTTATTTTCATATCCTCTTTACAGGTCCTTCATGGAAAAAAGGTTTTGAATGTTGATGACATCCAATTTACTAATTTTTCCTTTTATGGACTGTGTTTTTGGTGTCAGGTCTAAGAATTCTTCACTTATACCTAGCCTTGAAGATTTTCTCCTATGTTGTTTGCTAGAAGTTTTATAGTTTATATCTAGGTCTGTGATACATTTTGACTTATATTTTTTGTACAAATAATGAAGTTTAAGAAGGGTTGATTTGTTTTTGTTTGTTTTTGCTTATGGATGTCCAACTGCTCCAGTAACATTTGTTGAAAAACTCATCCTTTTTCTATTGAGTCACTCTTATACCTCTGTGAAAAGTCAATTGGGCCTATTTGTGCAGGCCTTTTGCTTTTTACAATCATCATATTGATATTTCCTATCACTTGATAGCAACCTCTTAAAAAGGAAAAGGTTGATGGACCTTCCACCCAATGAATCGTATCACTAATATAATAAATTATTTGATTATGAAGCACTTGCCAATTTAGAAAGGTCTCATTACACACCCATGAATCATCCCCAAGGCCTTAGGATCCTTATGAGAACAGAACATTTGGCCTATATCCCACCCAAATATTTCCTTTTACCTAAATAGAAAGACATGGGAAAGAGTGCCCATATTTTTTCCCCAGGGGCCAATACATAGTTGCATAAGCTTGACTTTGGGAACTTTATAGGGACAAGAAAAGTGATTGGACTTTGTCGGGTTTTGTTTTGTTTTGTTTTCAATAGTTTCATCAGAGACATGTATCCAGCAGCTCTGCCAGGGACTCCAGAGTCTGCTCACACACACAAACTAGTAAGGGGCAGCTAAGGAAAACGAGCTGATCCCTTTTAGGGACACACCAAAGCCAGATAACCCAAGTTAATCATAGCAAGACACAGCCAGTGTCAGAGCTAAGTACTGTGAAACTAGCTTCGCGCTCTTGGGTTTTGGAAACATGCATCTGTATAAACCTGCCTGTGCAGACATCCCCAGCCCCAAGCTGGGTCTGCCCAAATCCAGTGAATCGGCTCTGAAATGTAGACGGCACATAGCAGTGACCAAGCCTCCTCCTCAGGCAGCCTGCTGGCCCGTTAGGCCTAGTGGAGCGGCAGAGCGGAAATATCTGGAGAAGTTTTTACGTGTCCATGGAATTTCATTGCAGGAAACCACCAGAGCAGAGACGGGCATGGCTTACAGGTACTGGCCGGTTGCAACGTTATTCAACCAGGGTACTGTGCTGAAGTCAAGGTTCTTGTTATTAAACAAATAAGGACTGAAATAACAAAGCAAACACTATATAGAAAAAGGAAAAGAAACATGAATGCAGGGAGCCCTCTTCTCGGGCTGCCTTAGTCTCTTGGGCTTTATATTGTCTTTCTCTTTGCTTAAAACGTTACCTAGAAGATAGGCTCTCTATGGAAGATCCTAACCATGTGCTGCCTGTAGAAATATCTTTGGCTTTGAGTCGGTGGGTGACTTAGCAGGTTTTAATGAAGAACGAGGGCTCTATTCTTCTTAAGGGAACTTATGAATTAAGAGTAGGAATTTTTTAAATGCTGCCTGGACATTATTTTCTTCTAAGCCGGAATCATGTGGTCTGTGCTAATGGTTAATAAAGTAGCTCATGAACAAGTTCTTCTTGAAATGACAGCACTTTTTATCATTGCAGCCCGAGATAAATTACTGGCTGTTCTCTAACCTTCCAATACCATCATTTATTCTGTGAAAGATTAACAAAAAGGAGAAGTTTTTCCCTGGTATGGGGTTGGATGTGTAATCTTTATAAATTGCTCTGAGATGGGAAGTATCGTTCTTTGTCAGAGCAATTATTGACCAAACCTCTCTAAGATATGCCTGCGCTTAGCTGAATCACCGAAGGGCACCTGCACTAATGCTTGCCTGACAAATGCCTGGAGTTTTAAATATCCAGGAAACTGAGCAAAAGCCATTCAGGAGGACAAGGGCACTGAGAATGGAAAAAAGAATTTAGCATTTGTGAAGAACAGCTGTCCTAGCTCAAGTCAAAACTTTTCCTTCACAGTTAGGTTGTTTTTGCATGGACATGATGTCTCCAATGATTTCACTTTTCCATAATCTAAAGGTCTATTTTAGTGTAGTAGCTACTGCTCTAGTTTATCAGCTAATTTGGTTAATAAGGCAATTGGCAATGAAATGACTTCTTTCTGTGGAGAGCAACATATTTCACACAGATTCTTTTTGCAGTAAAGGGCTCATGCAGAAGAGGAAGGAACTCTTCTAGGTTAACAGAGGTTATGAACATAGGACAGCCCGCCCCATCATGCTTTGGAAATGGAGCCTACAAAGAATCTAACCACCTTTCCAAGAAAACTCACAGCTCCATACACTGGGATGAAGGAGGGGGTACCGATGTTCCTCAGCCACCTTTCCTGAATCTGTCTTCCATAGGGGGGAGCTGTCTTCTCTCTCTGTCTCTTCCCATTCTCTTCTCTATGCTTTCCTTGACCCTCAGTGGTGGCGGTGGTGATGTCTGAATGTAGATCAGGTGAGGATGAACTGTTTCATTTTTTAAAAAAAAATCTGTCTCTGCATCTTTGTCACAGGATGGGCGGTTTTACCACGAACTCTTATGTAAACCTTCAGAAGGCATGCCTCTTTCTCTCAGAAGTCCTGGTTTGAATATCAGTTAGACTTCTTATGATGTGTGCCAATGTTCAGACGAAGATATGTTCTGAGTGTTTTCAAACAGTTCTGAAGCAGGGAATGATCCCTCCTCAAATAGGTAAAAGCAAGGTGTCCTTGTTGAAGTTGGGGGCCTGGAGCCCACCAGCTTGGGGGAGCAGTCATCACCCAGTCTGGACCCCTGAAGCCACCCTGTCAATCACATACTCCTATGGTTTGAGAGTACTTGGGGAGCAAGGCCCTGTGACCCTGAGGATGCTCGGTCCTATCACAGAGGCAGGCTCTTGGGCAAGGTTATATGCCACTCGGTCACATTAGGAAGAAGTGGGACTTAGAAGATTGCTGCTCCCGGATCAGAATTTGCGGAGAGACAAGTGCAGTTAAATGGACACTTGGCCCCAGGAAAGAGCCACAGCTTTGAATTATGACAGGTTGCTGTGCTCTACCACCCCTTCCTCCATTATTCCCCCCTTGCCTCTCCCTGCAACCTTCATGAAGCACGTCTCCTTTCTCCAAATTCCCATAGCAGTTTGTCTATTCTTTCAAGACCCTTATTAATCATCCTTATTTAAGACATCCTCTTTTGAATATTAGGGAGGGATTTTTAGGGAAGAGGATGCAGGTTCTCTCTGTTCTAACCCCAACTTGGCTTTCCCCATGACTTATTTTTTGCTTTTAAAATTTTTTACTTTAATTCTAGTATAGTTGACACACCTTGAGTGTTATATTAGTTTCAGGGGTATAATATACTGATTCAGCAATTCTATACATAACTCAGTGCTCATCATGATAAGTGTACTCTTAATACCCTTCACCTAGCTCACCCATCCCCCACCCACCTTTCCCCTGTAACCATCAGTTTGTTCTCTATAGTTAAGAATCTCCTTCTTGGTTTGTCTTTTTCTTTTTCTTTTTTCCCTTTGTTCATTTGTTTTGCTTCTTAAATTCTACATATAAGTGAAATCGTATTGACTGTGACTTCTCATAAACATAGTATTAGGTGAGAAGGTGAATTTCATAATCTTATTTCCTTATCCTGATTTCCAACTGCCCTCTAAACCATGACTTTGTCAAAATTCCTTGTTTCAACCTGCCTTTTCTATTTTCTTCTTTTTGAAGGGTATTATTTCACGTGTAGTGGAAAGGGAATGGGCTTTAGAGTTAACCAGAACAGAGTTCAAGTCCTAGCTCTTCTGGCTTACAAACTGTGTGACATTAATCTGGCTGAGACATGTAGGTTCCTGACACACAGCAGGTGCCCATTAAAGGGAAGTTCCTCTCCTGCTTATTCTGTAGACTCTTGTCATTCATTCTAGGAGAGGGGATGAAAGCCCCTATAGCTGAAATGTACAAAGGGGTAAGATAGACTATCTCATAAGATTATAAGAATATCTCACGATAAGATAGAACATCTCTCAGAAAGAAAAGAAGGAATAAAAAGAAATCTGCAGTAATTTCACAATCTGTGTAGGTTTTCATGCTGAGCTTTAGAATTCTGAGAGGTCTGAAAGAGCCGGTGAGCTGTTTTCTCTTCCTAATTTGGTCAGATGCCATTGCAGCCTTCAGCCCAATACCAGCTGCTTGGGTCCCTCGATCATCTGTGAGAGAGCATTCTGTTGTGTTTCCATGGAGACTTGGTTTTATTTCTAACTGAGGGTGACCAGGAGAGGGAAAAAATCAGTAAATATGCAAACACATGTATCAACTGAAAAGAAACTGGAGGGAATTGTTTGAACATGGTGTAAAAAGTGCCAAGTCGCTGTGTAGATCCTTCTGTTGGCTTAGAATTTTTTGCAAAAATAGAAGGTTTTTGTGGATTCATATTATTAGTGTCTATAAAATAGTATCTCAAGAGGGTCCTTTAGTCATTTCTTAGAGGCTGAAAGTTAATTGTCTCTGTTACTCAGCATTGAAATCTGAGCTGGATAAAAAGCCTGAGCTTCGGTAGAGGTTAAAGTACACTGAGAGGTAGTTTTATGGACAAACCACAAAAAAATATCTAGACTAAGGATGCAGCAAACACACAGCTTTGAAGCAATTTTATAATTAGTCAGGAGGCACTCACACAGATGTAAAATGAAGAGGTCAGCAAAGTTTTTCTATAAAAGGCCAGATAGTAAATATTTTAGGCTCATGGGCCACATCCACCTTTGTCGTAACTACTGAACTCTGCTGTCAGAGGGTGAGACCAGCCATTGACAGTAAGTGAACAAGTGAGTGTGACTGCATTCTAATAAAACTTTATTTTTGGACAGTAAATTATGACACTGAGTTTTATATAATGTCTGCATATCACAAATCACCTTTCTTCCCCCCCCCATGATTAAAAAATATAAAAGCCAATCTTAATTTGAGGACCATACAAAAACAAGTGGCAGACTGGATTTGGCCAATAGGCCATAGTTTGCTGATGTCTGGTCTAGAAAACAAAGCAGTTGCATAAGCTCTTTATTTGTTTGTTTGTTTGTATTTATTTTTAAACTTCTTAGTTTCCAGAGATATTTAAAGTACTCAAATGCATATAATTCAGAGAGATAAAAATGAAAAAGAAGAAGAAATGAGTTCAAGAAAGATTAAGAGCAGGCAGGGAAGACATGTTGCCTGGAGTGAGTTGAGTAAGCCACGTGCAAGCCATGTGCTTGGACCAGATTTGGCTCTGTGCTTCCCAGCAGCACCAAACTGTGAACAGTAAAATGGAACTCTTTTACAATAGTCATTGAGTCCTTGATACAGGTAGGGACAGGCCACTTGATCAGTGTTGGCACACTTTTTTTTTTTTTTTTAAATGTGGAGAACAGAGCAAAATTTCACTCATGGTTCTTCTTTATGTAATCAGTAACATCATCAAAAATACCCTTAACAGTAAACACAGCAGTGAGGTTCCTAGGGCTCTTTACTGTGGATCCCCTAACATTAACAGGTGGCATTGCATCAAAAAATAATTCAGCAAAAGCAAGCAGGTAGCTAGCAGAAGAAATGACACTGACTTAATAGAAACATCAGTTCAAGATTATTTACACTTTAAAAATTCCCCATTAATGATGATACAGATTTCACTACTCTTTTATAGTAACAGAGCTTGTCCAGATGCATGTAATGAAATAATTGCTTCTCAAATTAAAAAAAAAAAAAGTTATGCTATTTGCAAACCAAAGAGAACATTTCTCATATTCTGGAGCTTATGGTGAAGAAGGAGCAGAAGAAAAGGAGAGGCAGGGGAAAGTCTTAAAATAACCGATTCAGGACAGATCTTGGAGATGATCTCCAATTTCTGGTCTTAACAGCTGAAGAGAACTGAGGCTGCAATGCCGGGTGACTAGCCTGATGTTGCATTTGCAGCCAGCAGCAAAGCTGTGATGAGAACCCCTATACCCTGGGACCCAGTCCAGTGCTTTCTCTACACGTTCCATATTTATTCCCAGCCTCCCCAGTTCCAATCCCAGCCCGTGCCCACCCACACACACACATGTGCACGCATCCTGTGCACACACTGCCTCCTGGGTGTGCCACGGGACCGGTCACATTCACCATCTTGCTCTGGTCTACTTTTCTGGTCACCTGTCTAGTTGCTGTGCTCTGCAACCTGCTTCGGTTCTATTGCTCTGCACATGGATCTTCCACCCCTGCCCCAGAGCACTGGCTCTCCACTCATCGTAACTTTCCCCAACTAGAATATTCTTCTACATCCTCCTTGCCTAGGCAAATCCAACTCACAGTCTTCTCTCTTTCAGAATGACCTGTCTTTGCTCCACATAGATTTGGATTGTAAGTTATTTGTGTGTGTGTGTGTGTGTGTGCGCGCGCACGTGTGTGTATATGTGTATGTGTCTTATTCTCAAAATTATGTTGTTGTTACCATGAGGACCAAGGACTAGAGCTTATAATATTTTGCAATCCTTCCTTAAATAGTGCTCAGTGCATATGTATTGCTTGATTGGGGTGTATCTATTTAGAAGTTGGGGAGCAGAAAGACACTACAGAGAAAGTAGGGACTTCTCTTTCCCCCACTAATAGTGCTCTAACTTCTTATTTGCTTCTGTGTCTTAGACACAGTGTGTTACCTAGCCTTGCTGATCCTCAGTTTCCTCATCTGTAAAATGGACCCAGTTGAAGTTACCTCACAACACTGTTGTAAGAGTTAAATGAGGTCACACATGGCTTAGCTCACTACCTGCCAGAGGGGGAAACTAACAGAGTTCTCTTGCTCCCACCTTCTTCTCAGCCAATCCTAGGAAGCCATGATTTAGTCATCTTCCAGAAGTTGAAAGGAAATGTGTGTAACAATGTATCTAAAAACAAGAAGGGCAGAAATAAACACCTACAAATTGAGTTTTGCAAAATTCTGAGCATACCATCCTCCTTTCCTCACTTGCTTTTATAAATTTTTTCTTCTATTGGAATCTTTCCTTAGGATCTGTTGAGAACATGTTTTTGTTTTTTTTTTCTTTTCACCTCATGCATAGCCCAAAACGGCTTCATGAGCCATTGTAATAAATTACTCTCCAAATGGTGTATATGAAGATAAAAATAATCTTTTATCAGTCTATGTATTTCCAGTGCCGAGCATTGTGGCCAGAACAGAAATATTTGAAACAGAATAAAATTAAAAGGCAAAAACTCACACTAGCTCACAATATCTCTCCCATCAGCTTGCCACGTTATCTGAGATTTTCTGCAACTAGAGGCATCAGCGTCGTTAAAACAGAAGTATGAATCCCAGCCAATAGGGAGCTGATTAGGGCAAAAACAAGATGTTGGCCAGGCCTGACCTGAAAACAGAGACGGTAGGATGGAAGTTTCTAGACCAGATCAAGAGGAAAGCTTCTGTGTCGGGGTACAGGCACAGAGCTACAAGTTGATGTGTGGGGACACACGAGGGAAGGAACTGAAGAGGCAGGGAAGCTAGAGAGAAACCTCACTCACCTGACTGCTTTCTCTAAGAGGTGGGGCAAAGTGACTAAGAGCATTCATTAACTTGATCGTTTCCACTGGTCTCTAAACGGAGATTCTAAGGACCAAGTAGAGCTATTTTCACTCTGAAAACCTTTCCCTGGGCTCTGTCAGAGCAATAATGTAGTGTCCTCGCTGTAGGATTTAAGACCATCTTCCTTCTCCCACTCTTTCTCTGATCTCTGGCTTCCTTACCCGTAAAATGAAAATAAACCCTCCTTCACAGGATAATAGTATTAACACGAAGACACAAAGAGTGGGCACTCAGGAAAGACTACCGCCATCTTGCTCTTTCTCCTTTTCACAATCTCCGCAGTACAGCATAGAAATGGAAAGTTATTTTTATTTCCATATCGAACTCACTGTCATCCTTCCAGCCCCCCACGCCCAACCCCCAAACCAAATCCCTTTGCAATGCATTCCCGTGACCTACTTTTTTTTCACGGAATACTTGGCACACTCAGACCTGCTTGAAAAGGAGCTATGGCCATGACCGTGAAATTCAAACGCCTAAAAATAAATAAAATAAAATAAAATAAATGCTACCTGTGCAAGGGGTTATATTTTCTACATTAAAAGAAACCTACATGATTTATTTTAGACTGGCCTAATTTTGGTCAGTCGCGAGGCCTCTGCTAATTTGCTCTGAGCCCTCTGAAGATGGCATCAACATTTCTGGAGGGACATCATGGACACTGAGATGGTTCAGACCCAGAACCTGTGTGATGACTTGAAATCTGAATAGGCTGCTGGTGAAGGGGCTCGAAGGCTTAGTGAAAGGGGCCTATTCAGAATGGAGCAGAATGTTTATTTCCTTTTGAATGTAACACCCGTTCTAAAATAAGTATGTTTTAAAAGTGTCAGTTTAGATAGAAAATGCCTTAAAATTTAAGCAAAAGTGAGAGATGAGTGCCACTTGGAGTTGAAATATTGTCTTTACTCTGTTTTGAAATTTCCACTTGTGTTTTTCCAGGGGAAAAAGTTGCTTTGTTTATGTAACTGAATGAAAACATTTGAAATTCACGGCCCCAGAACAAGAGTGGGTTATATGAACCCACGTTTTCTCATACAGAAATTCTTGATGACGGTTTCATATGGAAAAAAAAAAAAGGCATTGAGACCTGGTTTTCCTGACCAAGGAGCTGCTGTAAGTCCAATATGTAATCACTCAAGGGGGGAAAGGGGGCGAAACAACTTCTGAATTTCCCTGCAGTTTCTGAGAATGCCACTAGGATGCGCTATTTCATAAAGAAAATGAAGCCCCTGGGTTCCTTAACCACAGATAGCAGAAATCTTTAAACTTTTATGCAGACAGTCCTAGACCAGAACTTAAGTTCTAATCTATATATTTTCCTTGATTGTGAAAATTAAGAGGTGTCTTTTTTGGTACCACGTGGCAAATGTCCTATAGCGAGAAAAAGTGATTTATGGCCAGCATATACTCAGGATTCCGAGAAGCCTTGATCCATAGCAAGCATATGTTATTATAACCTATAGACGTTAGATGTTTGATAGAGCAAATTTCTGTATCTGGGAGTTTCCGAACACGGGGGATTCTGAACCACACCACAGATCTCTGGGGCATGGCTGGTGGAGAAAAGAAAGGTATGCCTCGCCTCCTTGGCCTTGCTTTAGAGAGTGTTCTATTGATGTGATGTTTTTTGCCCCATCTTGGATGCAGGCGCCCTGTTCCACAGTTGAGATGGAGCAGGTGTAGGGAATCTGGAAGGAGAATGTCGTTAGGATTGTCAGAGAGAAGGCTAGCTTAGAACCCACGATATAGTTCTTAGAACATTACCCCGCAGGTCTGGCTCAGCCCCAGATTAAGAGGTGGAGGAATAATGGTGCCCTTCCTCCTCTGTGTTCATGGCTCATTTTCATTTATATGGGACACCTCTTCAAACCTATTGCTTCAGCTTCTCTTTTAGTGATTCCTCTGCCTGTCGCCAGCTAATTATCAACTGACACTCCCTAAGATTCCAATTATGTATCTTGTGATGTACGCCACTGTTCAGATGAAGATACGTTCTAAGTCGTGCTTTAAACCATTAGGAAGCAAAAGACATTTGTTTTTCAAACAGGAGAAAACAAAGGTGTCCCAGTTGATGTGGAGAAGTTGGGGTGGTCTGCAAATATGTCACATCCAAAGACATGAACCTCTAATCGTGAGAGTCCAGGTAGTAGACGAGCTAGTTTTAGACAACCTACCAAGTTCTTAAAACCAGATTATTAAAAAAATGATTTTGAAAATGTTTTCAGTTTTACGGGGAACTTATAAGAATAATACAAAGAATTTTTAGGCACTTTACTTTTTAACATATTGTTAAGATTTTGCCCCGGTTGCGTTCACCTTTGCACATGTTCTTACATGCTTGCTCCCTGTACCCCTCCCCCCTCCTCCCATTTTATTTTTCCAAGAGAAAAATAGAGTAAGTTTGAGAGTAAATTACATATGTTATGGCCCTTTACCCCTTACATATTCCCCTGTATGATTTCTAACTTCAGTTAAGTGTACATAGAATGCTACTTTTATGTGATATATGCCATCTGTAGTCCAATTTTGTCAGCTGACACAATACTACCCTTTATAGCAATTCTTTTTTTTTTTTTTTTTCTATATTANATCCAGTTTAGGATTACAGTTTGGTTAACATGTCTTTTTAGTTTCCTTCAATCCGGAGCAGTTCAGGCTGGAGTTAAATTTAGCTCAGGGAGGAGGTCAGTGGGAAAAAGGGCTGTGACTATTTGCAATTTCTGCTTGGGGTTGGGAGGTGGTGCCGTCATGCTGCACAATTGCCGTGCTCGTCCTAAAGTCTGCTGGTTACCGCTACCTGCTCCATGTCCGTGTCTTCCACAGCTCCCCAACAAGGGCCACCACATTTTCATCTTGAATTTTAGGTCCAAAGCTGAGGTGGATCTCAAAGGCATGCTGACCTAATAGACCTACATAAATTCAGTCACCTGTGTTCTTCTGCTCAACAAAACCGCTGAGAGGTGCATACCGGTGGTGGGGCTGTTGAGTTACCAGGAACTGGCATCAGGCCCTCTGAGCACAGACAGGCAGAGCCAAGAGGGCTGGGAGGATCTAGCATGTGATGTCCATCCCCCAAGTCAAGTTTCAAGGAGATGGGCCCAGGGACACCCCCAAAAGCCTGGAGCAGCAGCCAAAGGGAAGGGCCTGTCACAAACAGGCTCCAGAGAGATAGCATGGATTCTGGCCCTAGGTTCCAGTGAGCCCACTGTGGGAGAAGAGGGGGTAATGAGCTGCCCAGCATCCAGGGAAACACAGGTGCCCAGTGGGGTAGATGGCATATCTTTAGGCAAGGAGTTTTGACCCAATTGTCTTAGTCTATTTTTTCCCTCATGACATTCTTTTTAATTTGTAAAGGCAGAATGTTTTAGAAGCTCTGACAATTGAAGAGAGTGGGTGTAGAATGTGTAGCTCATTAGGTATCTAAGCTCTGCTTTAGCATGGAAGGGTTTGTAACAGGTCACTGCTTTTGAAATTTTACAGCACTCTATAATTCAGCACACGGTGACAACACATGCATTTGGAAGCTGGCTGTAACTTTAAAAAGGAGCTGTCATTGCTCCTGAGATGACCATTGTGTATGACTGGCACCTCCATGCATAATTTCCCAATAGCAGAATCCGAATTGTAACTTTTTTCTAAGATTCATCAAATTAGTACCTCCTTCCTTTCTGCCTGTTTTTCCTCTTAGCACTCTGATTTGTTTATTTCTGTATTGTCTGTCTCTCCCAGTGGAGTGTGAACCCCAGGAAGACAAGGATCTTATCTGTGTGGCAAATTGCTGCATCCCTAGAATCTAGTCTCTAGTATAGAACTCAGTAAACATTTGCTGAGTAAATGAATTATTAGGCAGGAGTATAGCAAATAAGCCTTCATTCTTCACTGAGAGACAATCAGCTGGATTATCTGATATGAGGACTTGCTCCCGCAGGCTCTCCACCTATGGTCTCCCTGCCATTTACTTCCTACCTTCTTTCTCTTTTTACTAAAAACCTCCCAGTGTCCTCATTTGAGATAGTGGTACTTGGGGACAACATTGTTCTCATAGGAAATAGGTTGGATTTTAAGACCCTTGAAGTTGCCTTTCTTACTTATCATAATGTCATAAACCCACTTATTTATTTTTGTTTCTCCTCAGACATCCATCCTGTTTCACTTTTCATTCATTTACTCCACTGCATTCATGAAGGCTTTACTGTACTTTCCTGAACTTTCCAGAAAGTTCTCTGTGATGTTACTGTCCAGCCCTATCCACAATGGGGTCCTTAGTTACAGAGACCAGACAAGACATTTATGGCTTTCCCTCTGGGCATATTCCTCATTTCTCCTAGATGAGGTTCTTATGCAACAACATTACAGAGCCATGGCTCTCTTCTTTATCACCCCTTCCCAGCATGAGTCTTCCCCTATCTACTCCTTGTCCATCAATCCCATCAGCTAGCCCTTTTTCGTTTACTCTTTCCTGATCATTTTTGGTTTTTATCTCATTGCAAGAGGTTCATCATATCATTATAACAGTTATATGTCATCTCCCAAAAGATGGGAGACAAATCTACAGGGTCAGCCATCCTGTTGGTATTCCTAGATGACCCTTCATCCTAATACACTAAAGGATTCTCACTCTGTAATTATGGATGATTGTGAGTTCTGATTAGACCTTCTTATTCTTGGTATAGATTAGACTTTCCTAGGAACAATCTGGCCTATAACTAAGAAACCCTTCAGCTGGAGATTAGCAGTTAGAGGATGCTACCTTGGTGGTATCATTTGGTCATTGAGTCATTGTAGCATTTCTCACCTTGTTCTGGCCACACTTTATCTCCTGAGAAATACTCAGAGCTTTTCTACTTGGTGTTAGTGGGACTGGACAATAGCAATAGTAGGGTCACACTTTTCCATTCAGGGGGTTTAATTGCCTGAGGGAACCTGAGTGGAACTCAATGACAGTGGATAGGGTCTTCAAAACCATTTTCTCTCCAAGGACCTGCCATTTTTTTTACTCTATTTTCACCAGTTCTTGGTTTCTGGATGTCCTATGTGAGTGAATATTATCCCTTTTATGCCTCATGACCCCTTTAGAATGTTGGGTGATCCAAAACACAGTTTCTTAGAAGATAGGAAATCAGGCTCATGTAGCAAATCTACTAATCCATATTTTCTAATTCATTGGTAGCACTCTTTTTTTTTTTTAATGTTTTATTTATTTCTGAGGGAGGGAGAGAGACAGGGAGGGCAGGGGAAGGTCAGAGAGAGAGGGAGATACAGAATCTGAAACAGGCTCCAGGTTCTGAGCTGGCTGTCAGCACAGAGCCCTACGCGGGGCTCGAACCCACGAACTGTGAGATCATGACCTGAGCCGAAGTCAGATGCTTAACCTACTGAGCCACCCAGGCACCCCAGTGGCACTCTTTTTATGAAGTTCTTTTCTATGACCACTAATTGGTCCTTGCTGTTTTGGGTGCTGTGTCAATTTTTGTTTCGACTATTTACCTTATTTCCTCCCCAGTATATACACATATTCATCCTTTCATTTAAGACCTATTACCAAGTTCTCACTTGTGTGAGACACAGCAATGAACAAAACAGAACAGTAAGTTCCCTGTTTTCTTGAAGATTTTATTCTAGTTAGGATGAGGTAAACAATAAATTAACTAAATAAAGAATGTAACATTTCAGAAAAGATAAATCCTTTGTTGAAACACAAAGCATGGAGGGAAGGAGAGTATATGTGTCAGTGGACAGTTACAATTTTGAACAGTTTAGTCAGGGAAGGTCTTACTGAGAAGACAGTATTTGAATAAATATCTGAAGGAGGTGCAGAGGACAATCACCTGGGTTTCCTAGGGAAAGAGTATTCCAGACAGAGGGTACAGTATGTCTAAAGGCCTAGAATGAGAGTGTGTATATATATATATATATATAGTTCACTAAAAGGACTCACAGAATTCAGCAAAGCATTATACTTACAGTTATAGTTTATTGCAGCAAAAAGATACAGATTAAAATCACCTTGAGAAAAGGGACCTAGGATGGAGTCCAGGAGAACCAGTTAGAGCATCTAGTTATCTTCTCCCTGTGGAGTTATGTGGAAAGCACATTTCCCCCGGCAACAGTGTGTGACAGTACGCACAGAGTATTGTCATCCAGGGCAGCTTATCAAAGACTTGGTGTTCAGACTTTTTGCTGGAGATTGGCCCTATAAACACATTGACCATCTGTATACTTGATCTTGGTGTTCAGTCCATGTGGAGAATGAGCTGATTCCCAGTGGCCCAAGGCCTCACTATAAACCACACATTTAGTGTAGACTATCCAGCAGGGCTCAAGGCCCCCAGGCAAACAAAGATACTCCTGTTGGGTAGAACATTCCAAGGGCTTAGAGGTTACCTCCCAGGAGCTGGGGGGGCAAAGGGCCAGTGCTTTCTTTGATCACACTTAATACTTCCCTGCACAGAAGCCAAGTCATGCTGGTTTTGTAGATCATTTAAAAGATGTGGGCTTCAAATGGAGGACCATGAGGGAGAAGAAGGGAAAAAATAGTTGGAGAGAGGGAGAGAGGCAAACNATGTGGGTTTTTAAAACTGGTATAGCTACTGTGGGAAACAGCAAGGAGTTTCCTCAAAATGTCAAAAATACAAATTCTCTACAATCCAGTAATTTCACTACTGGATATTCACCCCCAAAGTTCAAAAACACTAATTCAAAGCAATACATAACAGCATTTTTTTTTAAACAAATAGCCAAGTTATGGAATAGCCCAAGTGTCTATGGATAGATGAATGGATAAAGAAGTGGAAGGGATATATATATATATATACCATATATATATATTTCTATTCATATATATATCATATATATATATATGATGGAATATTATTCAGCCATAAAAAGAGTAAAATCTTTCCATATGCAATGAGACAGATGGAGCTAGAGAGTATAATGCCAAGTGAAATAAATCAGTCAGAGAAAGACAAAAACCATATGATCTTACTTGTGTGAAATTTAAGAAACAAATGAGCAAAGGATAAAAAAAAAAGAGAGAAAGAGATAAACCAAGAAACAGACTCTTAATTATACAGAACAAACTGATGGTTATCAGAGGGGAGGGGGTATGGGGATGGATGAAATAGGTGATGGGGATTATGGAGTGTACTTGTGATGAGTACCAGGTGGTGCATGGAATTGTTGAATCACTATTTTATACACTTGAAACTAATATAACACTGTATGCTAACTATATTGGAATTAAAATAAAAAAATAAAGATGTTGGCTTCTAGTCCTAGGAGATAGAAGATTTTGGAAAGTATTGAGCGGTAGAGCTGCATGATTTATTTTTTAATAAGATCATCATGGAATGAATAGCAGGATCACTCTGACAGCTAAGTTGGAAAATAGACTGAACGTTAGAAGAAGGATTACTGATTAGGATGTTACTAATGGTCCAGACAAGAGGTAACAATAGCTTGAATCAGGGTAGAAATGGATCGATTTTAAGAGTAGACTTAAGAACATTGCAGACTGGATGTAATGTGTGATAATAAGAATAATCTAAAGATGACTTCAAGGCTCTTGGCCGAGGAAATTGAGACAGTTAAGTTGCCCTTAAATGAGTTGAGTGAGAGAGTAAGATTGCAGGGTAGCAGATTTCCTGGGAAGAAAAGTAGGAGTTTGGTTTGTGAACATGAGACATCAAAATGCTTGTTAGACAACAAAGCAAAGGTGTCAAGTAAACAAGAGTCTGAAGTTCATGGGAAAGGTCTGGGCTGGAGATTTCTGTTCAGGATATAAAGACATAAATCTTGGAGAGACCCATCTAGCATGATAGTATAAAGCCATGGGAGTAGCACACACAGCTTCTTCAGTGCTAGGAGGCAAGGGAGATGAGGAGGAAACAGCAAAAACTGAGGCTGAACACTCAGAGAGGCAGGGGAACTATGGGAGAGTGTGGTGTCAGGAGCTAAATGAAGAGACAGGGGATCAACTATGTTCAATACTGCTGATGTGTCAAGCAGGATGTGGATGAAGAGTGGACCTTGAATTTAGGAACTTGGAAGTCACAGTTAACCTTAGCAAGAACAGAGATACAGATTTCACTTTATACACAGCGATCTACTTGATAGAAGACAGCAAAGACCTATGTACATATGTAGGAACAATTTTAAAGTTAATTCTGAACTCGTAGTTAACAGAACTCTGACTGCCATCCACTCAGCAGTTTCTCTGGCTTCCCTCCTACTAGGAACATAGAGAAATATATAACAAAACATATTTGAAAACTTAAATTACTCCAACTTGTGACCAGAATATAGAAAGATTTTCTATGGATGATATTTATAAAGCTAGATTATTCAAAATAATGCTCTGAGAGTTATCCAGGTTTGCCTCATGAAACAGAGCTTCTCTGCCTCCAGAGGGAGGGTAGGAAGACACTATGTCCTTACCCTACTGTCTGTTTCTGACTTGGGTGCTCGCTTTGTTTTGACATCTGGAGATTTCCCTTTCTAGGCTGTAATTGCATATAAATTTATTTTGTTATTTTTTCTTCAGTAAGTCTACTTGCTTGGAGTGTGTATGTGTGTATAGAATGTTCCACATCATTTAAATCTTTCATATTGGCCTGAAGTTCACTTTTTAAATCAAGATAAATAGATATTATACTAAAAATCCTAATGGGCCCAATTATATTTTAATTTTAATTTAATTTTATTTATTTTTAAAAATTATTTGTATTGATTTTATTTGAGAGAGAGAGAGCACAATCAAATGGGGGAGGGGCAGAGGGCAAGAGAGAGAATCTCAAGCAGGCTCTACACTCAGCATGAAACCTTACGTGAGGCTTGATCCCAAGACCCTATGATCATGACCTGAGCTAAAATCAAGAGTTGGATGCTCAACTGACTGAGCCACTGAGGGGCCCTTCCAATTATATTTTTTAAAAGCATTGCACAAAGAATAGAAACCATAATAACAACAACAACAACCAGATATTAGTAGTTGTTATTTTTAGGTGGTAGGAATGTGGACAAGTTTTTCCCCTTCCTCTATTCCCAATTTCCAAATGTGTGTATATTTCTATTATAAAAGTGTGGAAAATTGAAATTAAAATTAGATTTTGAGAATTTAAGATATATGCATTTGAAGTTCTTTTTTTGAGATACCTCAGGTCTGAAACAAGTATTGGAACTCATGAGTCTGATTTGTAGTGAAGTTTATATAAAAAGACTCTTGTTCTGAAGTTAACCTGAAGAAAAATTGGGGTCTTTATGTAGGTAAGAAATTGAGACGCATTCTGTCAAAATGCTTCTATTTTATAGATAACTTTGAATAGCATAGACTATCTCTACTGGATATATATGTGGATATATATATATATAGTTGTTTTTTTTTTCAAGCAACAGAAAAATAAACTGGCTTAAGTATAAAGGAAAGGCTGGTGCACTTAACAAAAAAGTCCAGTGGTAGGGAAAACTTCAGGAAAATGCAGATTTAAGGTATAGCCATTGTGGACAAGACCTGGTCTCTCTTTCTGAATCTGTGACTCTTTGGCAATGACCCCACTGTCAGCTCCAGGTCTGAGGCAGCTTCAAGCTCTTCTCTGTCTTCAGGATGGGTGACATATGTTCTCATTCACTTTTAGAAAGAAGAAGGAACAAGGAGCTTTCTTCTCCTAGAATTTGCATCTTCTTATTGATTCCCTTGTTTTTCTTGGGTGTCCCTTCCACTTCTGGACCACTGATCACATCTTGGTAATGGGAGATCCTGATTGACTTCTGTAGCATCATGCTCAACCCTTCCTAAACTACCTGGCTGAGAAGGAAGAGGCAGAATACTCTTGGTGTGAGAAGAGGGAAGTAGTTTAGGGGAAGGCAACCTATATTTGTTGACCACACTCTCCAGTGATCACATCTGGAGGGGATCGACATATCATAAGCTAGCATGGCAATGAACTCATGGCAATATGATTGCAGTTGGTCAGTCATTTGAAAATTGGAAAAGAGACTACTACACTATTAACCAGTGGTGTGCTGTCTCTATTCCGTGGGCTTTGGACTTGATTCTTAATTCTCCACTTGCTCTAAAATCCTCTAACTTTTCATTGTAGAGGATATTTTCCTCTATTAGTCTACATCCATAGTATCTTGGGCTACTTAATCACATGGCTAAAATAAGCAGAAATCTCATTTAACTAAAGGTATGAAAGGAAACATTGGATTAAAATGCTATTTAATTTAGTATGGAAAGTAATGTATATTTAATAAGGAACACACTAAAAACTCATAAAGTGGTTTATTTATAAGGTGGTTAGCCTCCCCCTCCATTGCCCCAATAAATACGGTTAAGTTCCATCAACTATGCAGTAAGTGCAATTATACAAACACCATGTATCATTTGGCGTCTGATTATAGCAGTTCTCCTTCCACACCCTCTCTGTATGCAAAGAGTAAGTGAACAGGATTTTGGAGTCTGAGGAGGTATTAGAGATTATTTAATATCTTCCCCTTTTCCTCGGGTAATTTTGCACATAAGTTTTCTGAGGCCTTGGAGGTTAAACAATCCGCTAACAGTCACATAGATGGTTTGCTAAGTTCTAGTTAAAAATTTAACCAAAGGTTTTTGATCTGTCAGTTTATTCTTTTCATAATAGAAGTGTTCAAATCAAAAAAGATTGACCAAGCACCAGCTGTGCCCTGGGCAGTATGCCAATCACTGAATGTCCAACAGGAAAGATATGGTTCCTGGCTTTAAGCAACTCCAAGAGCAGGTCAGGAGGGGAAAGAACCGTATCAACCAGATAACTAGAGTGTAATATGATACATGCAATGTTGCCACTTAAGACATAGCCATAATGTCATAGAACAAGTGATAAATACACTTTTGAGGGTCAGGAATGACTTTGAATAGTTGGAGATTCATGTGCAGGGTTTTATAGGATGAATAAGAGTTTGACAGCTGGTCTAAAACTGGTAGAGCATTTGATATAAAGGGAATAGTATATCAGAAGTTTCAGAGGTGATGGTTATAAAAGCAACTTTTGGAGACAGACAATATGAGTCAAACGTTGGTTCTAAGGCTTACTAGATAGATGACTTACACAACTTATTTATACCTTCTACATATTTGCTTTTCATCAGTAAAAAGGAAATAATAATACCTATTCCATAGGATTATGAAGAAGATTAAATAATGTTCAGCTATAAAGCATCTAACATAGTAGGAGCTCAGAAGCAGGTAGTCACTAGTCTCCATCTTCCTTCTCCTCTTTCTCTTTCTCCTTGGTCTCCCCCAACCTTCTTGGTGAGGAGCGCAGTGGAGAGGCAGGAATGGAAGATCATATTGCAAGGGCTGGTCACGAAAATTGTCGAAGGTTCATAGGTAAGAAGTGATGAAATCCCGTTTATATCCTAAGAAGATATTTTTGGAGAAGCTGTGCACAGGAAGTTTCTAGAGAGCCAGTTAGCTAATGCAGAGGAGAGGGCTGGGGACAGTAGCAAGGACAGTAGAATGGAAAGGAGAAGAAAGCATGAATTCAGTGATTTAGGCGGGTTGAATGAGCAGAATGTATTTTGGAATAGCTTCGCTGGCTGCATTCTGGTCTTCATTTCCACACGTACATCAGAGGTTGCACAGGAGGGAAAATGTTCATTGATGCAGTGAGGCCCTGAGGTCGGGCACTCTGGCACTAGGAAGGAGGAAGAAGGGCACAACTCTAGTGGCTGCTGTTGCTTTTGGCTCTTGTGTCTCTGAAGTGCTTCCACAGAACCACTTAAATCATCCACATTCTCAGTCACATGAAAAGAAGCCTCAGAGAGAGTTACCGCACTCTCAAATCTTTCCTCTTTTCTGACTTTAAAGCAACTCCTTAAACTACTACATTCCTGAGGCAATTATCTCTTTACTATAATTTGTTAACTCACAGTAACCTCAGATGCATCACTTTTAAGCAGCTCAAGACTCTCCTCTAAGGCTGGCCTGTCTCCTCTGTTACAGATATTGGAAGGCCCTGTGCATTCAGGGCCAGCTCCCGGGAGTGTTCACCAAATCCCTCAGATCAAGTGCATTACCTCCATCACTTACCTTCTACTCCCTTTTAAAAGCCCCGTGACCTTTACTCTATGTTTGCCTTTCTTGTTTCACATTAGTTTTAATGGCCCTTTTATTGATGACCCAACTGAAAGATGGAGTAATTTGTTCACACACACTTCTATCCCCCACTCCCGCTCCCACCCCCAAGAGTGATATCAAGAAAGAGAATGTTGTTATCTGACTTCCAGCTTCCTCATATGGGTGTGCTAGGCTCTTGTCAGAGGGTGGTTCTCCCCCACCCCCCTTACCTACATTTCATGTTGATTTTCCATCTAGCTAGTAGCTCACTTTTGTTAACATTTTCTTTTTGAATGTGAATAGCCATCCACATTTGAAAATGTTTAATTCTACCCACATATGGGTTTCTGCATAATCTGTGGAGTCTGGTCCTCATACGCAAAGCATCAGTGCTTCACACTTTTCATAAGACGATTGGTCTTTGACTTAAATATCTATGAAATATCTATTTATGTAAGTTCAGATGAAAATCAGTGAACGGTTATTGGTGAGGTATTTGAACTTTTATCTGTTAAAAACATTGTGTGCATTGCCAATATTTAAAAAAACTCACATAATTTTCTTAGATATTACATGATTTTGAGTTTTTTTGATTTGGATATTGAAAGCATTCCAAGAATTCAGAAAACCTTAGAACAAACATTTAGAACACTATGCTTGAGATACCTGATTTGCAGTGTTGGGCACATGAAAGAAGCCTTTGAAAAACTCGCCTATGAAGTACTTTCATCGTATGAAATAATCGAGTGGCTCTCTAAACATTGCTTGAGGCCAAATTGAATAGATTGAGTATTTCGGATGTATTTATACTGGATGTTTTTAAGCAAGGAAGACAGTGCGAATAGTAGAAATAGTACTATACCTATTTATTTTTGTATAGTAGGTAAATTTGCTATTTCTTCCAATTCCAGGCATATCAATTATGCAGATGATCAGCTAATAATTCTGACCACCTGCTACATGTAAAATATGCTAAATACTAGTAAGACCAACTAGCTCTCAAAACAAAACCTCCCATTAACTGCTTTTAATCTCTTTCCTTCTGACTGTCTAGAGAGGACTGTTATGTTATTTTCATTGTACATTCACCCGAGTCGTCAGCACTTTAGAGTTGGGTTGGAGAGAATCACAGATGCTATTAAGACATGGAATCTCTTACTTGGGAAAGATAAGTAGTTGCTAATATCTCTCATAGTCATACGGTATCTGTGAAGTTCCTGCGATCATTCCTGCTGGTAGCTCCAATGAGGCATTTGCCAGCCAGCACCATGACATCTTTAGTAACTCACACCCTTGGGTTACAAAAAAAGCCCACTAAAGAGCTCTCCCTTGGAAGAGCCTGGGAGTCTGCCCACTCTGTTGGCTCCAAATGAATAAAAACAACTCTTCATCCCCTTCCTTTGATTAGCTGCTTGACTCTAAACCAAAAGAAGCTAAAATCTCCACTGACATTTGTCTAAGATAGAAATAAGATGAGGAAAACCATTCTACAAACTCAATTATGTAGTTCCCAAAACTAAGGTGCTCTGAAGTTAACAACAAATGGCAGAAGACTTATACTTAGGTAATTTAGAAAACTGCTTTTAAGATGTAAGTTTAGATGTGGTTTATTCAATGGTATTTGAACACAGGACTCATACCAGGCTATCCTATATGGCAGCCAACTAGTCACATGTGGCTATTTAAATGTAATTAATATTAAATTACATTAGAATTTTGTTTCTCAGTAGCATTAACCCCATTTCAAGTGCTCAATATCCACATGAGGCTAGTCACTACTGTATTATACAGTGAAGACATAGAACGTCTCCATTATCCGATAGAATAGCTCTGTATTGAAAGATCAACTCAGGGCAAGAATCTTTACTTTTATGGATTTCTCTTCAGGTTCTCAAATGAATGATGGCATTAAAAAATTCTACATAGTTCATTTACCTTGAATCAAGTCAAATAGTAAAGATTCTGGTCAACCACCATGTCAACCTCATGTTGAAAGTATAGGAATAATGATCGTCAAGGATCACATTACTACCCAGCAGTGGGGTTGATTTAATAGCTTGTAAAGAAAATTCTGCTATGGAGATGTCAGAATGTACCTCACCGAAGAGTATTTTTATGCATGCTATTCTGCACGTCCAGTTATTTTTCAAGTCAACGAGAAGCATTATTTGGTCTTGGTGATTAAATTACCACAATGAGCAGATTCCTGGCACCAGCTAAGCCCTCTGATCAGGGAAAGAGAAATACGAATTTTGTCTTTATTTGTGTTGCTCCAAATCCAGCCATAACTTTTTGGTGGGTGTAGACATTTAAATGAAGAAGTACTTTTAATTCAACTTGATCTTATTATTTCATTACCCTTTGGCAGCAGTGGCAAACTTTGTACAGAATTATAAATCAAGGCCAAATGTTGCATGGATGCCATGGTACAAAGATTCATTTCGTGTGCGTACAAGCTTATGATCCACAAGATGACTCATCACTTGTTATTGTGTCTTCCAGCTGAGGAGTTGGATGTGGGTGCATTCTAATGTACAAAAGTCAATGTTGGGTGTAGAGCCGGCAGAGTCTTGCATATTATCCTTCTAGGATCTGATTCTCAACTGTTGGCTTCAGGCAGGGCTGCCTTTCAAAGTCAATTATCTAAATACAGTGAATTAATTAGGGAAAATGGTGAGGCAGGAAGTATGGCTTGCCCTCCCTCTCCTTTGTTGCTGACAGTGTGCCAACACTGCAGCTCGGATGTGACTGGATAAGATAAATAGGAAACAATAGGAGTGCCCTGGAAGAGAAAAGAGCATTGTGCTTTTCCAAGTGCTTTCACATATTATACCCCATTTGATCCTCACATGGTTCTGTATACAAGCAGGGAAGGTTTAATTGTCACAAATGAGACAGTTCTTTTCAGAAGAATTGATCATTTTCCCACCTGCGTCCCATTAGCTCTGTTCCTCCCCATATGCCTCTGCTTGTAATTATTTGTATACACAATCATCTCTCTCATTAGACCTGAAGTTACCTGGAGGGAGAATTTAGTTGTTCTTAATTCATCTTGTTTCCCTGGCATCTAGCATGATGCCTGGTATATGAGTTTGTTTGCCTGGGAGAAGAAAGGTGAATGGGACACACATACAAAAATCTGTAGAGGAGTATGGGACTTTTTTGAGGCTCAGAACATCACGGTGGGTTTGTGGCTCAGGGTGTTTGCCCTATCCAGGTTCAAGAGGATGTTGTGTATGATCTCAGTCATACAGTCCCCAGTGAGGGTGTTGGATCTCGGACTCGGGTCTCCTTTTGCAGGATATTTTTCCCACTAAAGCTTTCTATTGTTTTATGCCACTGAATCTTTAAGACATTCCATCTCTCTTTGTAGCTATCCCAGCAAAAGGGAAAATGAATTTTACCTGTATCCTGAATAGGAAGAGATTACACATGCTTACGTAAGAAGAATTGAAAAGCTGTACCACTGTTCCTGAGGGTGATGTCTAAAATCCTTTTAATGTGAAAGGAGATCCTAATGAGAGCTAATAATGTAACTACTGCATTACTGAATTGTAAGCACAGGCTGGCCTGTGTTTGCTGGTCACCGACAGACACAGGCCTGTGATATTGTGTGTGGCCGGTGGTGTGTGCAGGTCTTAGGCCTTCAGCAAAGGCCTCACTCTGTGCTCAGCCTAGAGATTCAAGAGAAAGGAAAGACAGAGCTTAGATGGGATTGAAGAGGTGGCCATCTCCAGAATCAGCAGGACTTCGTGTTTTATGTTTTGAGCCAATACTCCTTACTAATCAGATCTAGGGTGAAGTTTATTGACAAGCCTCCTATCTCTTTTATAGACCTTTTAGGTGATCGGCACCCTTCCCCTTCTGAGCACATGATGTTTTGTTATATTTTATGTTTTTATTTAGATTTGTCTTTAACATTACTTGTATATTTGTGGTTTAATTCCATTTTGTACTTCTGAGAGCTCCTTGTTTTTGTTTTCAAATGTAAGCGGTTAGTTCTCACTTTTGGATACTATTTGGAATCTTGTTGAACCAGGGACTTGTTTACTGCATTCACACAGAGCCTCCCCTCTGGATCGCAGAGTGGTTCCTGGAAGGTGTGTGAGAGATCCTTGGGCTACACTCATGGGCAGAAGGAAGCCTCTTGTGATTCTGGAGATGTGGTGTTGGAATCACCTGGCTTCTGGCTGGAGTTTACGTCCTCCGTGTTTTCCCCACATGCATATGTTCAGTGAACACGCATATATTACAAGAGAAAGAGGGAAATGTCCTCACTTGAAGTAGAGATAATATATCAACATAAACTGGAGAAGTAATGAGAAAAGTGTAATATTGCAAATAACATGCTAGTCTTTACTTTTAAGTATAGGATCAAAATAAATCTCAGTATTATGGCTTGGAACAAAGTAGAGATGAGGTGGTACATATTTCCTGCCTTGAAGTCCGGTGGACTGTGGAAGCTCACACTCAGTTTTTAGTGTATTCAAAGGTGCTGAAATTCTTAGCATTTGATAGGGGTGAGTCAGGAAGGGGAGCAAGTTGCAAGGAGGATGATATGAAAACAAATAAAGGGTGTCTGAGTGGCTCAGTCAGTTAAGTGTCCAACTTGTGATTTTGGCTCAGGTCATGATCTCATGGTTGGTGAGATTGAGCCCTGCATCTGGCTCTGCATTGACAGAATAGAGCTTGCTTTGGATTCTCTCTCCCTTCCTTTCTCTCTGCCCCTCCCTTGCTCATACGCTTTCTCTCTGAAAATAAATTTTAAAAATAAAAAAAACTAAATAGCCAAATAGTAATGTAAGGATCTTTAAAGAAATTCTGTGGTAGAACTATAGGGGCAATAACAGGGTGAGATTAAGAAGCATCAGGTAACCCCAAAATAAATGTCAACATATTTATTATTTTTATCATTGTACTAGAAAAACTAAATTATATATATAGGCAATAATATAGTATACTTAAAACAACCCTAATTAATTATATTCAATGAGACCCTGTCCTCTTATGTGGTTTTAAATCTGTTGAAGTGCTTTCACATCTCATCTACTAGCTGTTTGCAAATAGTTTTTTAGCTTTTGTGGTAATGGCATTACTGCATAGATACCCTTTTCAACTAAATGTATAGTTGAAATTGGTAGAGTGAATGTGTGAAATGAATAACTTGGTCTATAATTTTATGACAAGATCTTTATTCCATTTAAGCTTCTCTCTCCCTATTAAAGTTTTCCCAGAAGATTCAGCTTTTTGTGTAACTATAAAGACATATTAGGATTTTTATGAACCTGTTTATATTTGCAGTGCTTCAGTTTGGCAGGATATTTGGGAATTGCCCAGAACATGGACACTTGTTTGCATTGGACTGTCCCTTCAGGGCAGTGTGACTGACATGCCCTAGGCAGTCCAGGACCCTCCTCTGACCCCAACAGTGCAAAGAGTCCTTGGGACCCCAGGGGTGTATCTATCCAGCTGCACCTCTTTCTGGACCATCCTCTCTGCAGACCTAGAATTCTAGAATTCCCTGCTCAAGGGCCTGTACATCACTTCTTCATTCCATGACTCTGATGAACATGCTTCTTCATTTCTTTCCCAGTAGAAATAAGGCAAGGAAAGAGTGTTCTATGAAACACTCATTTTATATATTATATACTGTATAATATGAAACAATTTTATATGGCATTATTATGCTACATTAAGTTGATTTATATATACTAAAATCTTTACATTATCCATGTGTCTAATAGTACCCCTAGACATTAATAATCCCCTAAAACAACATTTTGTAAGAATGATACTTCCTTAGTGTGTTCACTCTGAGTAAGAATTTTGAGGGAACCAGACAAGTGACAAATAAACTTCATTCAACCTCAGTATTTTCATCTGTAGGGGATGTACTAGGACCTGAGGAAGATGGCAAAAGAATTAACTGAAAATACTTGAACCCACTCTATAGCATGGAAACCATATGCAGTGATTTTAACCCTAGCTATAAACAGTAAACAAATGATGTTCTGTACCTTTTCAAGAAAGAACTGGCCAAAGCCTTACTCAGGGCTGATTAGAATAGTTTTTGAGGAGCACCTGGGTGGCTCAATCTGTTAAGTGTCTGACTCCTGATTTTGGCTCAGGTTATGATCCCAGGGAAGTGGGATCCCAGTCTGTGTCAGGGTCTGCATTGAGCGTGGAGCCTGCTTAAGATTCTCTCTCTCAAAAAAAAAAAAAAATGAGAAAAAAATAGTTTCTGTTATTGTTTTGTTTGGATTTCTCTTCTTGAGCTATTCTTGCCATATAGGATGTTTGAATTTTTTTTTTTTTTAAATTTTAATGTTTATTTTTGATAGACAGAAAGAGACAGAGCATGAGCAGGGAAGGAGCAGAGAGAGGGAGAGACACAGAATCTGAAGCAGGTTCCAGGCTCTGAGCTGTCAGCCCAGAGCCCGATGTGGGGCTCGAACCATGGACCTCGAGATAATGACCTGAGCCGAAGTCACACGCTTAACCTACTGAGCCACCCAGGTGCCCCGGATGTTTGAATATTTCTAATAGGCTTTTTCTTTCAGTCTCTGTTCAAAGTTAATTTCAAGCAGTGTCCCTGTCAGTCACATTTCCAAAGACATCCTTTTGCCTCTATTGCTGAGGTCTGCTCATACCAAGAATGGCTTTTCTCTGGGTTTGCAAGGCCCCAGCCTCCTATTTCCCTTGGATATGAGTATATTGTGTGTTCTGATCAGCTATATTTCTTCTCTAAACTGGGGTGAAGAGAGGAATTGCACACAATGCTCTCTGGGAGTGAACTGGGCAAAGCGTAGCTGCTAGGATCCTTCCTGAGTCATGGTTTAAAGGTTATTGCAACCTATCTGCTCAGAGTTTCTGTCCTTACCCAGTTATGCTGTCTTTACCTTTGTGAGATCTACATGAGGATAAAAATTTGTAGTTGCTTAAGTATGTTACTTAGGGCCATTTCTATTTAATCTGAGTATCAGAAACTTAGTGCGTGCGCGCGCGCGCACACACACACACACACACACACACAGACCGCACACATTAGTTTCCACTTCTTTCATTTTGACCTATGACACCCTTTCCAGGAACATCATTTGAGAGTAAGAATGGGTCTATATTGGTTTCTCTTTCCTATAAATGTCATTGAATAGTAGCTTTCTTGAATAATTCTAATCCATATGACTACATTTTAAATATAAATTTCTCCCCAGTGCTCCTTTGTCTATGGAAAAATTAGCACAGACTATAAAGCAGAATGCTTGAAAGAATCTCTTTGAGGGAATGGGCTAGTGAGAAGGAAAGAGATTTATACTTTTCATTTAGTGGCAATACTCATTTTATGCAATTTTATACCATTAGGGCCTCCAAAGGATAAGAGTGTGAAATATGTCCTCCCTAAAGACAGTTCTTCATGTTTGCCTAACATTTTCTTCTTTGAATAAACTAATCTCAGGAAAGAGTCCAATGTGTATGTGCTCTACTGCTCTGAGAGTTTATTTCAAGGGCTCTCCATGTTTCCTTCGCCCTCTAGAGAGCTGAAACATCACAGAGCCTGCAATCCTTATGTACATAAATAATTATCCTCTCTGGACAGCTTTGGAAAATTCCTTTTGAAATCGGTGACAAAAATACCCAAACTATTGGCGGATTCCATTTTGAAAACTTCCCTCAAAAGCCACAGACTGCTGTTTGGCCTCCATATTGATCAATCTGAGTAAGTTTTAAAAGGTTCCTGGGAGTAGAATGTATTTGAGAATGTGCGTGTCAGGCAAGGAGTTTCTTTAATAAGAAATTATTAAATTTCTTATAATTTAAGAGATTATAAGTGCATTTCAGTTCAACCTGGACACATTAGACTGGGTTTTGTATTTCTTGGCCATATATTCAGCATGGATAATTTGAAAAATATACAGGATTCAACAAAAATTAGAGAATGATCCTTGAACTAGGAAGAGGATGAGTATTTGATGCCCAGTAGAGTCACACATAAACCTGACAATTTTCTTGGTATCTGTATTTATCAGAAGCTGTTATTAAAACAGATACTGTGAGAAAACACGCTCTAATTCCCTCTGGTGGGGTGTGACAGGCAGAGAGGCAGTGGGGTTTCATAACAGAATTTTTAAGCATTCTGCTGTTATGTAATTCAAATGGAATTCTTAAAAAGGGAATTATGGATGGTGATGTGGTTAGTCACTTCTATCTAGGCCAGTGGTCAGTGGCAAATGGTCATTGAGGGAAGATAGGATCCTTTCCAGGTAACCTGATGCAGTCATTATGAAGTCATATAGCAAGACAAGACAAGGAGATAAGAAGCTCAGGCCAAAGGACTAAGGTAGATGCTGGAAAATCCTTAGGGTGATATCAGAGGCTGGGAATATTCTCTGAGCTTGGGTTTTACCAGCAATGGAAAGAGCTTTGGACATCTGACACCTTTCAAGATAGAGTGGTTCTAACCTGTGTAGCTCTCTACTACTTCTCCAGTGCCTTTGGATGTAAAGACCCTTGCTGTCATGGGTGGATTCTTTCAGAAAATTTGGATATTTTATTCACTAATGTTCCTTAAACACTTTGCTGCTGGGGAAAGACACATAGGGCTCATCAAAGGCATGCAACAAGTGTTGTGTAGCAAAGGTTCCTTTTTATGGAGGGAAAGAAAAGCCTGGAAGAAGATCTGAATGTCAAATGCTTTAATCCATTGTTGCTAACATCTAAGAGAGGCAGGGGACCTGGATAAATGGCTCTGCTATGAAATCCGTCTGTTCAATAGAAGTGGACTCAGCACTTTTCTTTCCTGTTTTTTTTTTTTTTTTGCTATTTTACTTTATTTTTTATTTTATTATTTTTAATGAATAATTTATTGTCAAATTGGCTTACATATAATAGCCAGTCCTCATGCCAAGTGCCCTCCTCAATGCCCATCACCCATTTTCCCTCTCCCCCACCACCCCCATCCACCTTTAGTTTGTTCTCTGTATTTAATAATCTCTTATGGTTTGCCTCCCTCTCTCTCTGTTTGTATCTATTTTTTCTTCCTCCCTTCCCCCATGGTCTTCTGTTAAGTCTCAAGATCCACATATGAGTGAAAAAATATGATATCTGTCCTCTGATGGATTTTTTTCCCTCAGCATAATACCTTCTCATTCCATCCATGTTGCTGCCAATGGCATGATTTCATTCTTTCTCATTTCTAAGTAGTCTTCCATTGTATATATAAAACCACATCTTCTTTATCCATTCATTAGTTGATGGACATTTAGGCTCTTTCCATAATTTAGCTATTGTTGAAACTGCTGCTATAAACATTGGGGTACACGTGTCCCTATGCATCAGCACTTCTATATCCCTTGGGTAAATTCCTAGTATTGCTACTGCTGGGTCATAGGGTAGCCCTATTTTTAATTTTTTGAGGAATATCCACACTGTTTTCCAGAGTGGCTACACTAGTTTGCATTCCCACCAACAGTGCAAGAGGGTTCCCATTTCTCCACATCCTCGCCAGCATCCGTAGTTACCTGCTTTGTTCATTTTAGCCACTCTGACCTGTATGAGGTGTTATCTCAGAGTGGCTCTGATCTATATTTCCCTGATGATGAGTGATGTTGAGCATCTTTTCATGTGTCTCTTGGCCATCTGGATGTCTTCTTTGGAAAAGTGTCTATTCATGTCTTCTGCCCATTTCTTCACTATTTGTTTTTCAGGTGTTGAGTTTGGTAAGTTCTTTATAGATTTTGGATACTAGCCCTTTATCCTATATGTCATTTGCAAATATCTTTTCCTATTCCATCGGTTGCCTTTTAGTTTTGTTGTTTGTTTCCTTTGCAATTTCATCTTGATGATGTCCTAATCATTCATTTTCACTTTTAATTTCCTTGCATTTGGAGATGTGTTGAGTAAGAAATTGCTGTGGCTGAGGTCAAAGAGGTTGTTGCCTGCTTTCTCTTCTAGGGTTTTGATCCTAAGGTCAGATTTAGGTCTTTTGACCTAAATTTTGATTTTAGGCCAGATTTTGGTCTTTCATCCATTTTGAGTTTATTTTTGGGTACGATGTAAGAAGGTGGTGTAGTTTCATTCTTCTGCCATGTTGCTGTCCAGTTCTCCCAGCACAATTTGCTAAAGAGACTGTCATTTTTCCATTGAATGCTCTGTCCTGTTTTGTCAAAGGTTAGTTGGCCATACATTTGTGGGCCCAATTCTGGGTTCTCTATTCTATTCCATTAGTCTATGTGTCTGTTTTTGTGCCAACAGCATACTGTCTTGATGCTTACAGCTTTGTAGTAGAGGCTAAGGCCTGGGATTGTGATGCCTCCTGCTCTGGTTTTCTTTTTCAATATTACTTTGGCTAATTGGGGTCTATACAAATTTTAGGATTGTTTTTTCTAGCTTTGAGTAGAATGCCAGTGCAACTTTGATGGGGATTGCCTTGAATGTGTAGATTGATTTGGGTAGTATTGACATTTTAACAATACTTTTCCAATCCATGAGCATGAAAATTCTTCCATTTCTTTGTGTCTTCTTCAATTTCCTTCATAAGATTTCTATAGTTTTCAGCATACAGGTCTTTTACATCTTTGGTTAGGTTTATTCCTAGGTATTTTATGGTTCTTGGTGCAATTGTAAATGGGATCAGTTTCTATACTACTCTTTCTGTTGCTTCATTATTGTGTATAAAAATGCAACTGATTTCTATACACTGATTTCTGTACCTGGAGACTTTACTGAATTCATGTATCATTTCTAGCAGTCTTTTGGTGGAGTTTTTCGTGTTTTCCATGTAGAGAGTATCATGTGGTCTGTGAAAAGTGAATGTTTAACTTTTTCTTTGCCAATTCTGATGCCTTTGATTTCCTTTTGTTGTCTGATTGCTGATGCTAGGACTTCTAACACTATGTTAGACAACAGTGGTAAGAATGGACATCCCTGTCGTGTTCCTGATCTCAGGGGGAAAGCTCTCAGTTTTTCCCCTTTGAGGATGATATTAGCTGGACTCAGTACATTTCTTCTGGTGCATCTGCTGTGTGTTAGGGAGTACCACCCTGATTCCACTGTGGGGGCAAATGAACTGTTATCAAGATGGCTGATGACCTGGCTAAAGTGCTTCTGCGATGAGAATAGTGGGGGGCATAGCAAAGCAATAGGAAGAAGGGGAGAAACAATGGAAAAAAATTCATTCTCTGGAAGGTGAGTTTCTTCCTGGTTTTAACCAGTTAAACATGTTAAACACACCAGAAATGGGTAATCAGAACAATTATCATCTAGTAATGGATAAGAAAGAAAATGACATAATCCATCTGGGTTTACTTCCAGCTCTGAGTCAAATTTCTGAGTCAAGTCTCTTACCTCTCTAGGGACCTGAGTTTTCCTATCTTTAAATGAGGGAATTAACTCTAAAGTCTTATTTAGCATTAACTCTCTATGTAACTGACAGAAACGTAGCAAATCGTACATGGTGGTTAATTTTAATGTGTCATCTTCACAGGGTCAAGGGATACCCAAATATTTGGTTATTGTTCTGGGTGTGTCTGTCAGTGTGTTAGATACTAGTATTGTTCTGGGTGTGTCTGAACACCCTTCCCAGTAACAGTAAGAGTGGACAGCATCCAATCAGTTGAGAGCCTGAATAGAACAAAAAGATAGAGAATAGGAGAATTTGCTATCTGCCTGAGTGCTGAGCAGAGGCATCAGTCTTCTGTTCCCAGGCTGAGGCTTACCCCATCAACTCTCCTGGTCCTCAGGTTTGTGGATTTGGACTAGAATTGCACCACTGGCTTTCATGTGTCTCCAGCTTGCAGATGACAGACTGCAATCCTCCATAACTACAGGAACCAATTCTTTAAAATAAATCTCTCCTTCTCTGGAGAACCATAACTGTTATACTGCCCATTTGGGAACAAAGATGTTGCTCAAGTCTAACCTTCTTGTTTCCAATTTCACTGAACATAATTTTAGGAATTAATTCTTGGTGTTTTCTATTTTCGTTCCCTTCAAGTAATCTTGATTTTTAACGGTTTGTTTGCCGGCAGGAATTACAAACATTATATGGCTGACAGTACGACATACAGAGTTTAAAAGGAGGAGCAAATTTTCACAGCTAGTCCCTTGATAAGAATTCAGTAGGAGGGGCTCTTTAGCTGTGTGGACAGCTCTCAGAGGGTAACTCATCAGCAGGATCCATGGGACTCAACAAAATAAAATACTCTTCTCCCAGTAGAGAATGGCCCTTCTTCTTTACCCGTTAAGAAATGGGATGAGTCCTTCCCTGCCCCTTGATTGTTTCCACATATAGTCAAAATATCAACGTCAACATATAGAATCAGCATAAAGTCAAAGGAAAGGATGAGCCTACAGTCAAAAGAAATCAGAAACCTACATATCTGCCAAATCCTTCTTTAGGCCTGTTTCTTAAAGGTGACTAGATGCCCCTAAATGTCAGTGGTGGGTGGGGTCCAGAAGGGTTGGAGAAGCTGATATTTAGCAAATATGGTTGCTTCCACTGGACCTTCCACAGCAGCCCAAGGAGAGCAGAAGGCACAGAGCCACCAATGGAAGGGTGTAAAGAGGCACTGGGCAGCCCTGTGACTTGGGCAGTCAGTGTGGGGGCGTCTGTCAGTGCGCTTTCATTTCTAGAAGATATACCAGCTTCTAGCTAACTCTGCCAGATACTAGTTATCCAACTCCTCCTCAAAATGTAAATGGAATCCTTCAGGTCAACATGATGCTTCTTTGGCTGTCATGTGAGTTATTTATTTATTTATTTATTTATTCATTTATTTAACTATTTGTTTGATGGAGGGTGCCACAGGGCTTAGAGTGGTCTCTACCAAATGATGAGCTCATGTGGCTTCTGATCTGCTGCAGTGGGTTTGGATTTATACCCTTCAGGACTGTCATTAAGGAGAACAGGGGTGGTTTGGGTTTGGGAGGCCCACCTGCCTCCTATTTTCACACTCTTTTCTCTGTAGACCTGTCCCCATTCCTCTGTGTGGGGCCCCTGTGGTTCGTCTTCCTCTTCCTCCTACTTCAAATCTGCTTGCAGCTCCTCTACAGCATTTTGTAAGCAGTACGATGACTTCATCTCCATTGTGTGTAATAGCAGTTTATGCTGTTTCTTCATTAGCATCTGATTTGAATAGGGCAAAATCCCTTAACATACAAGATTTCAGGCAAAAGACTGGTAGTACACTGTGGCTCTTACACAGTGGGGCTTACACTGCCTTCTTCAAATCACAGTATGTAAGCATCCTAATTCCCAGTCATATGTGGGCTGTCCTGCTCCCTCTACCCAGAGATTCTGTGAAATTGCTTGAGAAATACCCAATGCAAATTTGAACTTTTGATTCTTAAGTATTTTGGGTGGTGGATCTTTTTGAGAATCTGTTAAGAACCATGGATTTCCTCCTGTGCTAAATGTACATATGCATAAATAACCAAATTTTACATACAATTTTAGGTGGATCACCAGACTCTCTAGAGCTCATCTTGGGATTCCAGAATTAGACAAAGCTTGGTACTTGGAGTAAGGAGAGCTGGATGTGGGGTTCCACTATGATCTTAGGCAAGTTCCTTGCATTCCTGTAGATTATATCAAAATCTTCTGTGCCAGTAGTTCTTTTAAAAAAAATTTTTTTTAATGTCTTATTTCTGAGAGAGAGACAGAGAGGGAGAGAGAGAGACAGCAGAGGAGGGTCAGAGAGAGAGGGAGACACAGAATCTGAAGTAGGCTCCAGGCTCTGAGCTAGCTGTCAGCACAGGCCCGATGCGGGGCTTGAACCCACAAACCGCGAGATCATGACCTGAGCCGAAGCCGGATGCTTAACCGACTGATCCACCCAGGCACCCCTATGCCAGTAGTTCTTAACTAGGAATACTGCTACGGTCATATTTCACTCCTCACACCCATCCAGAACATATCTACTCTTGAGGACAGGAGAATGCTATTTTGAAAGCTATGCCTAACTAAGCTGATAGGCCCCTAATGAGGTTGAGAATGATGAGGCAACCACCTGATCAACGAAGAGAACTCTGTCTCCAGTATTCCATGACTCTGAGGATTTGCTCTGGAAATTTTCCACAAAGTTGAGAGGCTATTCTTCTAAGTACTAGTGAGGAGAAGAGGAGGTATCCACAGTGGAAAAGGCCAGAAGCTTAGCTTTCCCCTTCTTACAAATCTGTCCCATTATTTAATGGATCAACATAGTAGGAAGGGAGCAGAACACTTCTAGAACTCTCTTTCTTGAAAGTTCATTAAATTGGGAGAAGATTTGTCTACTCAGTCTTGAGAGGATAGAGAATCTACTTTATCTTTATTTTTGAAAGCCTGTGTGCCTGGCATATTATAGATCCAGAATAAATGGTTTTTTTTTTTTTTTAACTAAATATACTTATTTCTCTAACCAGATAGTGTGATGGATTCCTGCTGGCTCACTGTGGTTGAGAATTACCAGTATTGTCTAAGGTTTTGCTACACTGGAGTTATTGGAATAGGTATTAATTATTAATTAACTGAAATTCAAGGAATATTTACAAGCTCTTAATATGTGCTTGAGTCAGTAGAGTTTTCTAACTAGTGGTGATTTAAGATGAGAGTTTATAGTCCTATGCTAATACCAAAAACCATATATAAATACCCACTATTGAAAAAAATTATAGTCCATCTATGCTTTTTCTCCCCATTCCCAAAAGGAGAATACAAATTTTTGTGAAATAGCAGACATTGTTAAAAATGGCCTTTATTATTCCCTGGTTTAGACGCCCTGCAGTTTTTCTGTCTGATTGCTCTTTTTGTTTCATGCTGAAGGGCCCACACATATGCATGTGCTTTTAGGTTGGGGAAGCAGCCTATTTTGGGATTCCTCAGAAAGTACTTGTTATATAGCTGAGTCAATTTCACCATGAGCTTTATCTCTCTGTCCATCTTTGCATGAAAAACTATGATGTAGAGTTCTGGCTGCTTGAAGAGGGGGTAACTGCAGACACCAAAGGCATGGATAGAATAGATTAAAAGTGACAAGATTATCTATTGCTTTGTCAATGTTCTAGCTCAAAACTATTTTCATTCAGGAGAAGATGAAATTGCTTCAAATACTGGAATCCTCTCTTAGAAACTATAATTGACTACATATAATAAAAACTACTTTTTCTTCATGATAGTAGTTGTATTTTTGATGTAAATCTTCCTGGTGCAAGTAATAGTAATAAAAATACTACTTATTCTCTATGCGACAGTCTCTGCATTAGGTATTTAAATTTTTTTTAATGTTTATTTATTTGAGAGAGAGGGAGAGAGAAAGACAGAGTGATAGTGGAAGAGGGGTAGAGAGAGAGGGAGACACAGAATCTGAAGCAGACACCAGGCTCTGCATTGTCAGCACAGAGCCTGATGTAGGGCTTGAACTCATGGACCATGAGATCATGACCTGAGCTGAAGTCATGCACTTAACCGACTGAGCCACCCAGGTGCCCCTACATTAGGCATTTTAATATTGACTTATTATATTGACATATATTAAATGTTTACTGTTTCAGGTACCCATGTAAGCAGCCTTATTAGGTTGGAACTATTATTGCCACCATTCTCCTCTTGTAACTGAGAAAATTGAGGCTAGTGGGATTAAGTAACTTGTCAGAGGTCATTAGCTGATAAATGGTGGAAAGCTGGAATTCCAACCCAAACTCTCTAACTTTATTTTTAATTCGGTCCTCACAGCAGTCCTATAAAGTCATTACAGACATTTTGCTTTATAGATAAGGAAACAGAGCTGGAGGTGAACTTCTCTGATAATGGTCATATAGCTAGGAAATCGCAGCACCAGGTGCGGAGCCAGATTAGTCAGACTTATAAACCAATGCTTGTTCACTATGCCATAGTGGTTGGCCATAGACTTAGTGCATGTTCTAGTGTAGAAAGGGAGGTATCAAAACTTTAAAAATTATAACCATTTACTTTGCTTAATAACTTTCTTTCCTTGAACATTCAATGTCAGAGAAAAGATGCTTGGTACTTGGAGGATTTGTAGAATATGAATGACATTTTTGTTCCTGCTTATAATAATTCATTTTACTCCTTCTTTTGAATATAGTAATACTTGAAACGATTATTCTACAATAAAATTCCTTTTAATACAACCCAATAAGTACTTTTTGAATATGTGCCCTTTGCAAGGTTCTGAGTTAGGTACAGTGATGACTATAGAGATGAATAAAACATAGTCTATCGTGGGGTACAAGGCAGAATCCCAGACATCACATCGCAGATCAAGTAGGCAAATGAGCAATAACAGAGTATCACAGGTCCCAAGAAGAGAAAACAAAATGGAAAAGTTGAAAATAGAGATGGACCTTGAAAGATTGTGTATGAGTTTGCTAGGGCAGCTACAATGAAGTATCAACAACAGAAAATAACTACAAAAATAATTCTTTCACAGTCCTGGAGGCCAGAAGTCCAAGATCAAGATGTCAGCAGCTTTGGTTTCTTCTGAGAATGCTCTCCTTGGTTTACAGATGGTTACCTTTTTGCTATGTCCTAATATGGTCCACCCCTGTCTACATCATAATCTTAATTGTCCTTCTTCTAAGAACATCAGTAATATTAAATTAGAATCTACCCATATGACCTCATTTTACCTTAATTCCTTCTTTAGAGGCCCCATCTCTAAATATAGTCACATTCTGAGGTACTGGGTGTTAGGAATTCAACACATGATTTTTGGGAAGACACGATTCAGCCTATAACAGATGGGTGAACTATCAAAAGGAGGAAAGTCCAAGAGACAAAGTTTAGAAGGGAAAAATATGAAATATATTTGGGGGAGTAATTTAGTAATCTAACTTGATGGCGAAAAGATTGCATTTAGGGGAATCCTGGATGCCAGTGGGGGGAAGTTGGTGTTGATATTGGTGGGCAGTGGGGAGCCACTGAAAGTTTCTAGCAATGGAGTGACTTTATAATGCCCTACTTGTAGACTATCAATCAAGCAGTAATAGGATGGGTTTGCTAGAAGGAATAAAGGTGGGAGGCAAGGAGGCCATCTAGGAAGCTTGTCCAGAAGTCCCATCATGAAGAGATGAGGGTACGAATGAGGAAGCTAGTCAAGGTGGTGGTACATAAGGTGGTGGTTCTGTGAATAGTTGAATCAGAGAAACACCACAGAGGTTTAACTCATTAAACTTTGTGCTTCATTGGCATGGGGGGAAGAGTAGGGAATGGAAGGAAGAGTCAAAGCTGGCTCCAAGCCTTGATGAGTCAAATGGTCTTGTCATTAATGAAAAGAGGAAAGACAGGGAGGGTTGGCGTGAGGAGATTCTATTTGGGAGGGAAGATGTTGAATTCAATTTAGGACGCATCAAGCTGAATGTTCAATAGACATGAATTTGAAAAGATGGGTCTAGAATTTGGGGGAAAAGATTAGAGTATGTGAAAGTAATGAAAATAAATTATGTGAAAAGTTTTATTGGGAAAGAGATTGGAGAGTTGTACCCTAAAGTGTTAATAATGATTGTACCAGGGGGTTACATTATGATTTGTATTCCTTCATTTTATTTTTTTGCTATAATTCAAAACATTTACCCTGAGCAAATTATTCACTTTATAATTGCATTATTGTGAAGTAGACTTTCCATGTTTCTTATGGCCCATGCAAGATGAATTTAGGCTCTCTGTTTCCTCACTCATGGCAAGTCCAATACTTTCTACCAGATATCTAAGAATTTAGAAGTCCCTCATTAAACTAGTTTAGTGTGTGGATTTTCTAGACTGTCATGGGCACTGCCCCTATTTCATACCTCATTTATCTAGATATTGAATCAGCAGCATCTGCCCTTACTTTAGAGAAGAGAGTTCATAAAAACAGGCTCACAAAAGTCCTTTATAGATGGTAGAATTTATTGAAGATTAGGGGAAACTGAGGTACTTTACTTCTCAGATATGCAAATAACACTGACCTAGGAACATCCCTCTTTTTAAGGAGTCTCTCAGCCATTTCTGCCAACTCTCTGAAGTATAATTCATGCCACTCATCTCTACTTCTCCCCTTGGGAACACTCCACGCTCTGCACTCATTTCTAAAACCCTTCCCATTTTCTTTAGAAAATCAGTTAGGTCCTTCTGATGCTCAGCCCTGTCTTTCCAGATTTTGCCTTGGGTTTTGTCTATTTCCACCCAAGAAGACCATTAGGATATTTTCCTAAATGAATAAGTTTCACTCAAAAAAGAATTTTAGTGTTAGCCTTTCATATGATTTTTTAACCCTACAATAATTTATTTAAATAATAGTTTAAAAATAATATTGGAAGTCGTGAAGTGAGATGAGACCATCTGGGAAGTACACAGAGCTCAAAGTAAATGAGACCTTGAATAATGCCTACAATGAGGGGTGTAGGGAGCCTAGGGAGAGTCAGGGGAGGCAGCTGCAAGTCAGGGAGGTGAGAGCTTTAAAAAGGGGTAGTACTTAAATGTCCTGGGATGGAGTGAAGGAGGATGAAGTTGAAAATGGAGACAAAGTCACTGGGGCCATAGGGTTTAGGACTGCGGTGCTATCAGGGCCCAGACCAGAATTTTTTGGGGACTGTCACATGCACTGGAGGATCTACTATTGCCTTTAAGAATAGGGACACTTCAGGGGTGCCTGGGTAGCTCAGGAGCCTGTTTCAGATTCTGTGTCTCCCTCTCTCTCTGACCCTCCCCTGCTCACGCTGTCTCTCTCTCTCTCTCTCTCTCTCTCTCAGAAATAAATAAAACATTAAAAAAAAAAAAAGAATAGGGGCACTTTAGGGGATGACCGGCAACTCAGCTGGTCAGTCATCTGACTTTTGATTTTGGCTCAGGTCATGATCTCATGCTTCATGGGATCAAGCTCTGCATGAGGCTTCATGCTGACAGTGCAGTGCCTGCTTGGGATTCTGTCTCTCCCTCTCTTTCTGCCCTTCGCCTGGTTGTGCTTTTGTTTTTTTTTTTCTTTCTCTCTCTCAAAATAAATGAATAAATATTTAAAAAAAAGAATAGGGACACTTCAGAAATCCTGAAATAACCATTTATTTATTTTATTTATTTATTTATTTTTTACAAATAGTTTATTGTCAAATTAGTTTCCACATAACACCCAGTGCTCATCCCCATGAGTGCCCTCCTCTGTGCCCATCCCCCCTCCCCCCCACATCCATCAGTCCTCAGTTTTTGTCAGCATTCAAGAGTCTCTCATGGTTTGCCTCTCTCCCTTTCCCCCACCATTTCCCCCCTTCTTCTCCCCCTTGGTCCTCTGTTAAGTTCCTGCTAATCCTCCTATATGTGCAAACATGTGGTATTTGTCCTTCTCTGCCTGACTTACTGAAATAACCATTTAAAGCAGATCCAGTAGGGGTACCTGCGTGACTCACTCAGTCAGTTAAGCCTCCGACTTCAGCCCAGGTCATGATTTCATGGTTCGTGGGTTTGAGCCCCTGTGTTGGGCTCTGTGTTGACAGCTAGGTCAGAGCCTGGAGCTTGCTTCAGATTCTATGTCTCCCTCTCTCTCTGACCCTCCCCTGCTCTCTCTCTCTCAGAAATAAATAAAACATTAAAAAAAAAAAAAAGCAGTTCCAGTACATCCATGTGTATGGCCAGAGAACCTTCTAGCACCAAACTCATCTTGTCAGAGTCTGTGCCAAGTTGCCCCCGAGGACTCACCTATTAGCCAGCCTGACTTTGTGCTCTTCCTGGATCCCTGCGGGTTGCCCATTAATGTCTCAGACACCAGCTTCTCTCCCCTCGTTTCTATCTCCACAGTGGCAGGGGTTTGTAGGAGGGAACCAGGATTTCCTGACTGCCATCTCCTAACTAGGACCTCAAGCAATTACTTTTTTCCCCAGACTCAGCTTTCTTATCTGTTAAATGGTAATGAGCATCATTAGACATGCCCTCTGGACCTTTCAACATTCTTATGAGGTCAAAATGAGAAAAAGTATAGGTATGAATGTTATGCAAAATGCTAAAGACCCAGACTTCCTGAGTGTGGCCACCATATCTTTTCCTTATTAAGTATGTGACTTTGAACAAGTTACTTAACTCTGGTGCCCCTCACTTCCCTCATCTGTAAAATAGGGATGATAATAATACCTACCTCATGGGACTGTTGTGTGCTTTAAAGAGGTTAAAATATGCAGCAAACACGGAACACATCATGGCACTTAGTAAATGCTATGTATGTGTCATTATGTTGTTAATGTTATTATATGAATGTAACTCATATAATATTTATATCTACCATGTCTTTTTAAAAAATTTTTAATGTTTGCTTATTTTTGAGGGACAGAGACAGAGCGTGAGAGGGGGAGGGGCAGAGAGAGAGGGAGACACAGAATCTGCGGCAGGTTCCATGCTCTGAGCTGTCAGCACAGAGCCCGAGGCAGGGCTCGAACTCATGAACTGTGAGATCACGACTGAGTCACCCAGGCACCCAACCATGTCTTGTTCTCCAAAGAAATCGAGTCAGCCAAAGGTTTCCGCAGTACAGAGAGCTGACTGGAATTAGAAGTAGGGAGGAAGATGGTTGTTTCCTTCTGCCTTCATGCTCCTGCCTCCTTTGTGCACCCATTTCCCTTCTGAACTTGTTTCTTGCCAGTTTAGGTTCTGCCCCTGTCAGACCTGGCTGAGATCAGTTTGCTGCAGCTCCAGGTCCCTCTTCTACCCAGAGGAAGTCTTGTATTCTGTTCAGCTCTGTGCTGGTCCCAAGTGCGGTTCAGGCGGAGGTGGACAGAGACTGGACGGAGCCGCAGGGTGTTTGGAGGCCAGAGAGAAGTTGCCAGAGGAGGAGAGATGGGGGACGCTGACACGAGGGGGTAACTGATGGAGTGGCTGCCCGGAGCGGGCAGGAAGAGGTGGGTTGAAGAACACAGGTCTCTCAGAACAAAGTCGGCCGGAATTTTTAAACAGTCGTCATAAATCAAGTGAAATAAAGCTGTCAGCTTTTGCAGACTGTGACGACCAAAATATCTCTCAGGGCAGCTTCTCTTTGCCTCTCCCACTTGACGGTAGTAAGGTCAACTCAAAGCAAAACTGGGAAGCTGTCAAAATGTATCTGCTCTCCTCAGACCGCTTCTCCTCCCCTCCTTTCTCATACTCTTTGGGCCATCTTCTCTCAAGTCACTGGGTCCTGATGCCCCCGTTTCCATGCCTAACATGCCAGTCTCCATATCCAGTCAGTGTGGATGGAAGCCAGCCACATGGCAGGAGCTCCCACATGTGATTTAATATTCGCGGTGCCTCATATCTCTATCCTTATGAGGGAGTAAAAGCCCAGGGAGTGTGGGGATAAAGCCCAATGTCATGCAGACAGGAAGTGGCAGGGATGAAATTGAAACCCAGGACTCCCAACTACAGGTCCAGAGGTCTTACTGCCACTCCCCAGTGAGTCCCCACTGGGGTGATCTTTGGTGACCTTTGTTCACACTCCACCCACTTTTGCCACTTTTTCAACAGCTCCCTAGGCTTTCTGGTCTTTATAATATTCTGGGCTCTGGGATTCCTCTTTCCCACACCCACCTTTCCCACCAGCTGGCCTGTGCCTCTGACTGTCTTCCTACCTTACTACCTCCGGTTACCAGCAAGGTCCTGGACTTCTCTTTTTCCCCAGCTAGCCAAACATACCAGGTCTACCATGGCAACCTCTGGATGATATCTTCACTGTTTCCCAACCCTGTGATTCTGGCCTTGCAAATCCCGAGTATTAAATTGTCAGCCTTGGAAATACTTAAATACAGTAAAACCTTGGATTATGTGTAACTTGTTCTGCGAGTGTTCTGTAAAATGAGCAAACATTTCTAATAATTTTCAACTTGATAAACGAGCGATGTCTTTCAATAAAAGTAATATGTGACCCTGAATGTCACATGATCACAACTGAGCCAATGTTTCTTCTCTTTGTCTCTCTGTGTGTCTCTCGCTGTGGCATTGTGGGTGATTGTCTCCCATGCTTGTGTGCTCGGTCTCAGGCCATGGTGTTTGGCAGAAATCAGTGATTTTTTAGAACTTTGGAAGGTGCCCACAACAGGCACTAGTGTATTTTTTGTCACTTCAAAGTACCTATGGACAGTCCTTTGCTTTTCCATACAAAAGTAAGCTTAGGAAGGCTTTGCTTCATTTTAAGTCAGGCTGCCTGCAGATACAGACCCTTTCCTCTGCTGACTTATTCCATTAAATACAGTATATGGCAAGAGTTTGTTAATACTATACTGTAGTCAACATCTGTGCAAGTGTATACAATGGCCCCCATGCAGAAAAAGATTCCATTGAGCCAATGGATAGCAGTGATTCGGTTAGTGATGGTGAAAGTCGTCCTACACAATAATCTTCCTCTCTCTTGTCTCCCCCACACAAGCCATGAAGGGTTTCAAAGTAAGTGCAGATTAATTTGCTTGTTTTTCCTTACATTTTATACTTTATTATTTTGTTTTATATTGCAGTATTGTAATCATTTTTATATGAATATTTTTGGGTTGAGGAATGAGTCATCTGAGTTTCCATGATTTCTTATGGGGAAATTTGTTTTGATATACAAGGATTACAAGCATGTTTCCAGAATGAATTATGCTCACAAACCAAAGTTTTTCTCTATTCTTTTCTCTGCATCCATACATGGGCAACAGCAGAGCATTATAGAAGAAAGAATCATATAATTTTGCCAGTAGGTGAGCCTCACGTTTCCAATGACCAGCCTCAGTGCGTCCTATTCCTTAACTCTGTCCATTCAATTTTACTTGCTACTTCAACATTTCATTCCTATTTCAAGTTCCCTTCTTTTTTTACATATATATGTAAAATAAAAAGAAGGGAGCTTGAATATATCTATATCTATATCTATATCTATCTATCTATGCAATTTTTTTGTGTTTGTTTTTTTGTGGTGTTTTTGTTGTTGTTGTTGTTGCTGTTGTTTTTTTAGAAGGAGAGAGTGGGTGCTGGGAAGAGAGGCAGAGAGAGAAGGAGAGAAAAAATCCTAAGCAGGCTTCATGCTAAGGATACAACCTGATGCGAACCATGAGATCATAACCTGAGCCAGAATTAAGAGTTGGTTGCTCAAGGGGCGCCTGGGTGGCTTAGTCGGTTAAGTGTCCGACTTTCACTTAGGTCATGATCTCGCGGTTCGTGGGTTCTGGCCCCGCGTCGGGCTCTGTGCTGACTGCCGGCTCAGAGCCTGGAGCCTGTTTCAGTCTGTGACTCCCTCTCTCTCTGACCCTCCCCTGCTCACGCTGTCTCTCTCTCTCTCTCTCCTAGAAATAAATAAAAAAACATTAAAAAAAAAAAAGAGTTGGTTGCTCAACTACCTGAGCCACCCAGGCGCCCCTCAAGTTCCCTTCTTATGCCAGATTCCCTGAGTCCTACCCGATGGGCCTGTGAAGACATTAGAGTCCATCCCTCAAGATCTCCCTTAAAATTGAGACTTTCAGTCTTCTGCATTATCTGTATCAGTTCCTGCTTATTCCCCCATATTGTCAGTGGGTTCTGCTCCCATTCAAAGCCAACCCCCTCTCCCAGGCCATGCTGTGGAGCACATCCCTCCAGAGCGTGAGGCCATCTATTATCTCTTTTCTTCTAGGTTCTTTTCCTCTGTCTCTGCCCCCTCAGAATACAAACCTTTTCAAATGTCTCCCTTTTTAAAAACACAATGAAACCGTCTGGTCTGCAGTATACTCCTGCTGCTGCCTGGCTTCATTCCTGCCTGTGATACCTGGATCCATCTTCTCATTTCCACTCAACTCCCCGTCTCCTTGCCCTGCAGCCTCCAACCTCCATCACTCCAGGAGCATGGCCTGGAGTTTGCTTTTCCTACCAGCCAACAGACAGGTTTCCAACCTTGTTTTGCTTGGCCTTTGAACTCTCTCTCTCTTTCATACACCTCTCTTGACTTTCAGAATATTGCTTTCCTGACTCATTTCAGTATTTTGACTCCCTCTTTGACTTCTATGTGACTGGATTCTCTTTCATCATGGATCCTCTAACAGTGGTTCTGCTCAGAGCTCCATTTTCAGCCAACTTTCCTTTTCCCTTTGTATGTTCTCCCATGAGTTATCTCATCCACACCCTTGGTAGGTGAATTACCACTTGTAACTTGTAGCTCTGAAATCTTTCTCTTGTCCACTGTCTCTTCTGACTGCTGGATCCATACTGTTCTTGTTGGCTGCCAGTTGGATATTTGCACTGGGATAGACCATAGTCACTTTGACTCAGCATGTCCAAAATGAAACAAATTATTCACTTACCTCCTCACCCCCAGTCTCCGTCTTGAACTTCCTTCATCCCTATGTCTTGGAAAAGAATATCGTGAGGTGTATAATCACTTGGATCAAAAACCTGGGCATCTTGCTAGACTCATCCTTCACTCCAACCCCTGCCCCACGTGCTTCCAGTAAGTCATTAAGTCCTATCTGTTTGATTCTCTGATGATCTCTTGAGTCTAGCTTCATCCTCATTATTTCCAACCTTACCACTGCAAAGCCTTATCCATCTACTTCAGGCTTCCTGTGTTTTACTCCATCATCCATAGTGAGGCCAGTGAATTCAAAGCCAATCAAATCATGTCATTCCTCTACTTTAAATTCATCAGTGGCTTCCGTGGCTTACAGATTCAATTCCAGATTCTTTAACACAGCAAACATGCTCCTTCATTGTGCCCCGTCTTATAGTTTAATTTCTTATCAATTTCACTCTTTCCCACTTCACAAACTCACATGACATTTCCTGACTATATTACTCATTCTCTTTCTTGCTTCATGTCCTTTTGCACACAGTTGCCTCTGAGAAAGAATTGCTAGGGCACCTGGGTGGCTCAGTTGGTTGGGTGGCCGACTTCGGCTCAGGTCAAGACCTCACAGTTCGTGGGTTCGAGCCCCATGTCAGGCTCTGTGCTGACAGCTGGCTCAGAGCCTGGAGCCTGTTTCAGATTTTGTGTCTCCTTCTCTCTCTGACCCTTCCCTGTTCATGCTGTCTCTCTCTCTCTCTCAGAAATAAATAAAACATTAAAAAAATTAAAAAAAAATTGCTGCCATCCCCTTGGTGAATTTCTATGAATAGTTCAGGTATCTCATTGCCATTACCTACTTGGGTAGGTCTTTTCCCAATTTCCCTAGATAGGCTATTGTCAGGGAGTTATTTACTCTCTTTTTATGGCTTCTCTTATTGTGTTCCCCCCGATTATAAATATCATAATTCTAGAAAATTGGAAAATGTGGAAAAAATAAAAATTAAAAAAATCACCTTCAATCCATTCACCCAGAAATTACTTAGTCCTAGTATTTTAATGGATTTCCTTTTAGTATTTAATCAATGCCATATTATATATATTGTTTTATAATCTGTTTTTTTCAAGAAAACTTTCCATATTATTAAATATTCTTCAAAGACTTGACTTTATTTACAAGATTTATTCATATATTCTCTTTTAAGACAAATACATGCTCATTGTAAAAAAATTTAAAATAATACAGAGTGTACAATTTAGAAAAAGAAAGTCCAATTTGGTCATAATTTTAAAATAGTTTGTGGCATATTCTTTCAGATTTTTTCGTGTGCCTCTATTAACTTAAACATTTAAAAATTTGCATTCATGGAATAATATGCTTCACACTGTTCTGAAACTTTCTTTCGAAAAAATATTTCACAATGTATGTTTGAAAAGGTATAAACAGACTTTAATGATGTCTCAACTGTAATTACCATTTTACATTTTTCCTCTTCTCATACACCCTGAGGCCTTGGAAGCCAAGCTGTTTTCCTGTCTATCTGACTTAATTTATTATTTTCTGAGTGATTTGGGAGAATATCAGCCAGACAGTTATGACCCCTTCTCTCCAGAGGACTCCATGCCCTCTGGGGTGGATGTGTCCTTATGAGCATCAGAGACTGGCCAAGCTTTGACAGGTGGAGGCCCTTGCCAGCTGTGGCCATAGTTGGCTGAACAAGGCCCTCAGCTCTAGAATGTGCCTGGCCTCAAGATAAATCCAAGGATACCCTTTTCTTGTTCTCCCAAAGTATTCATGGTACTTTTGTACCAAGACGAATAATCGTCTTGTCCCTTTATCTGACACATTCTCAATTCTCAGCCTCCACTTCTGACGAGGAACTGTGGCCTTGTTATACTCCTTGGGTAGGAGTAACATCATTGGAGCTCAGCTGATGGTATCATGGGACTGAGGATTCAGGACCTTTCCCAAGTCCTGTGTAGTCCAGTCAACCTGTCCCATGATAGAGTTACCTGCCGAAATCCAGGCAGCCATCTCAGAGATGCAGGCTTTCCTTCAGCCCCAAGAGAGGGTGTGTGAGTAAGCAGTGAAAAATTGGCAGTGCTGGAGGAAGCAGCAGATGGTGGGTCAAGGGCTCCACGTACCCCTACAAAGGACAGAATGTTATTGTTTTGGTTGGTATGTGCTGCGCTACCACATTGCTAAATGCAGTGTTTTATTAAAAGGGTGCCGGGGGATGGGATGCTGGGCCCAGTGCTCACGTATTGGTAAGCTATGAAAAGCTTCTTTCTCCTTTAATCTTCTGTGTCCCCCTTTTCTCTACCTTTCTACCATTTAAATTCCTAGTATACCTATAAAATGAAGGTGTGGTTATATGGATGCAATCATGAAGTTCAGGGATAGGAAAGCTTATTGCTTCTAGTAGTCGTTAGTTAAAAATTCACAGTGGCACATGCTTTATACTTTTCAGGCACAGGTCAGGAAATATCTGTCTCCCAAATTGATGGGCAATATGAGACCCTTAGTAGACTGAGAAGACATACACTAAGATCACTTTGTTGGGGCACAGGGGAGCATAGTCGTATTCCTTTATAAAATAAGTCACCAATCAAATCTCTTCCAGATTCGGATAATAATGTTGAATTGAAGAAGTCTTTAGACAGACATAGGGTTTGAGTAAATAATAAACCAAAAAGAATTATTAAAACAATAATTTTAAGATACTTATTTCAGAAAAAATACATCCAAATATACTAAAGAAGTTCAATTATAATTCGTATCTGAGCTATGTTGTCTGATTCATCAAAATCTTCAGTCCCAGGGAGTTCTGCGAATTTCACGGCCTCACCTTCTCTGCTTTGCTTCTGCTGGTTTTCCTTGGCAACTTGCTAGAATATTTGCAAGCCACTCTTCCTTCCTCTCCTGCTGCCTATCCATCCTCGGTATGGCTGCAAACTACTTCCAGTTGCCTTCCTGTCTCCTTCTGTCACTAGGACCTTCAGATTGTGATTTTTTTTCTTATTTTTTGTTAAACAGAAGAAGCTCAGCTCAATGTATTATTTTATTCTTCACTTGTAGAAGTTGACATATTTCTCATGACAGCACAAAAACATATGCAACTTCAAAAAACAGAAGAAAGAATCAACTTAGCCTATTTCTAAATACAGGCAATCATTTATAGGGTGCACACATGAATTAAAGAGAGTAAATAGCTATCATTTGTTGAACAGTTAGGTGTCTTCCAGCTGGTGAGACTGAGGGCAAAGCACTCAACCTCTCTGAGGCTGATTCTTCATCTGTAAAATGGGAGCAATCACACTGGTCATGCTGACATAACAGGTCCGTGTAAGGGCCAAATAAAGGGATGCCTAGGAAAGAGGAAAGCACTTTGAAAATGGCTTTAAATAGACTCATGCTAGAGAAATGATATAAAGACACACCTCCTCCAAAATGCAGACACCAGACTTATAACCTGAGAATTTCTGCACTTGCTGGAGATGTGTAGAAAAGACGGATTCACTTGTAATTGACTCATAGAAATAAATACCTACTGGTTAGATCACAGAGGAGGCACCCAGAGCATCAGATCAAGAACATAACAGAAAGGACCTCATGGCAACAGCTGGCCAAGTGAGGATCTGCCCCATCCCTGCAGCGGCCTTATGAGTTCCACGGTTTTCAAATGTCAGCACCTTATGATTTTGTGATCTGTCACCAGGGAACCTAGTTATTCAGTCTTTGAAAAGAAACTGAGCTCCCATCTCAGGGCCAATTTGCTTTACAGTGGAACTGTTCCTGGCTGGGGCATGAATTTCATTTGAAGATGATCCCATAGGAATGCTTCTTTCCATGGGGCATTGTTAAATGCCCTCTCATCTTTTGTTCCTCAAACTGGCTGCTCCTATCAGTAAAACCTGTATGTAATCCCTATGTTTTTTATGAATCCAATTAAGAGACACATAATGCAATTATTATAAGTGGGGAAAGGGTATAATCAGAGCCTAACAAAATGGGTCTCTTACGGTTATTTTCATATAAGAGAAATGAATTAAAAACCACTTAAAATCTTCGCTGTCCCACAGATAAAAACCCAAATGAAGAACCACTAGCTGTTCATGACATAGGCTTTTGCTGCATTTTTGTTTTCCCCAATGTTTATATGCTTGTCACTTCTCATTTAATGCTATCACCATAAACAGAGAGACACAGTCACAATCTTAAGTGCTAGCTGAGGAAAGCCCCCAAGGCAAAGAGAGAATTTGAAGAGAAGGAAAAGAACTCTTAATCTCCAAATGTCTTCCCCTCCCAGTTGTTTATACCTGAACTTTTATAATTAGAGCTAATTCCTTCGGAATATTCCTTCATGTCCCTCTTCTCCATCCCAAAGCAATCACTGATCACCTTTCTGCAACTTTAGGTCACTTTGAATTTTGTATAACTTTATATAAATGGAATCATATAGTGTGTACTCTTTTTTTGGTCTGGCTTTTTTGACTCAGGGAAATTATTTTGAGATTCATCTATTGTGTATAGCACAAGTTCATTCTTTTTATTGCTGAATAGTAATCTACCATATGGGTGGATTGCAATCTGTTTATTCACCTTTTGATAGGTATTTGGGAATTTCAAGTTGCCATTAGCAGTCTTGTACAAGTCTTTGAGGATATTCTAGAGATCGCTCTATTATGAACTTGTAATTTAATGCCAATGGGACTATACAACATATTTTATATGACTTGAGTTTTTAAAAGGTTACTGGGACATTTTTTAATAGTCTAGAATATGAGCGTCTTGATAAATGTGTTTTGAGCTCTTCAATAGAATGGGTGTTCTGCTATTCTTAGGTAGAGTTTCATTTTTTTAAGGTTTTTAATTTAACAAATTTTAATGACAGTATAGTTAACATACAGTGTTATATTAGTTTCAGGTGTACAATATAGTGATTCAAAAATTCCATATATTACTCAGTGCTCATCAGGATAAATGTGTCCTTACTTCCCTTCACCTATTTCACCTACCCCCTCATCCACCTCCCCTCTGGTAACCATCAATTGCTCTTTATAGTTAAAAGTCTATTTTTTGGTTTCTCTCTTTTTTTTCCTCTCTGTTCATTTGTTTTGTTTCTTAAATTCCTCATATGAGTAAAATCATATGGTATTTGTCTTTCTCTGACTGGCTTATTTCACTTTGCATTATGCTCTCCAGCTCCATACATGTCATTGCAAATGGCAAGATTTCATTCTTTTTTATAGCTGAGTAATATTCCATTATAATATATATATATGTGTGTAATATTGGGATATATATATATATATCCCACTTCTTCTTTACCCATTCATCTATCAACAGACACTTAGGTTGCTATTGTAAATAATACAGCAATAAACATAGGGGTGCACGTGTGCCTTTGAATTCGTGTTTTGTATAGTATTGTGTCATCTGCAAATAAAGTTTTACTTCTTCCTTACTGATTTGGATGTTTTCTATATTTTTATGTTGTCTAACTGCTGTGGGTAGGACTTCCAGTACTATGTTGAATAAAAGTGTGAGAGTGGATATCTTTATCTTGTTCCTGACCTTAGAGAAAAAGCTCTCAACTTTTCACCATTGAATATGATGTTCACTATGGGTTTTTCAGATAAGGCCTTCATTATGTTGATATATATTCCCTCTAAGCCTACTATTTTGAGAGTTTTTATCATGAATGGATGTTGTAATTTGTCAAATGCTTTTTCTGTATCTATTGAAATGACCATATGGTTTTTGTCCTTTCTCTTGCTGATGTGATGTATCACATTGATTGATTTATGAACACTGAACCAACTTTGTGACCAGGAAGAAATCCCAGTGATTGTGGTGAATGATTTTTTTAATGTTTGTTGGATTCAGTTTGCTAATATTTTGTTGAGGATTTTTGCATCTATGTTAATCAGAGATAGTGATCTGCTGTTCTCTTTATTGTATCAGGGTAATACTGGTCCTAGAGAATGACTTTGGAAATTTTCCTTCGTTTTCTAGTTTTTGGAAAAGTTTGAGAAGAATAGGTATTAACACGTCGTTAAATGTTTAGTAGAATTCAGCTGTGAAGCCATCTGGTCCTGGAGTTTTGCTTGTTGGGAGTTTTTTGATTACTGATTCAATTTCATTGCTGATAATCAGTCTGTTCAAATTTTCTATTTCTTTCTGCTTCAGTTTTGGTAGGTGATATAATTTTAAGAATTTATCCATTTCTTCTAGGTTGTCCAGTTCGTTGGCATTGTAATTTTTGATGATATTCTCTTATATTCCTTTGTATTTCTGGTTGTTATTTCTCCTCTTCATTTCTGATGTTGTTTATTTGAATCCCCTGCCCACCCCCACCATTTCTCTCTCTCTCTCTCTTTTTGATAAGTCTGGATATAGGTTTATAAATTTTATTGATTTTTTTTCAAAGAAACAGCTTGTGGTTTCACTGATCTGTTTTATTGTTCTTTTAGTTTCTATATCATTTATTTCTGCTCTAATCTTTATTATTTCCTTTTTTTTCTGCTGGATTTGGGTTTTGTTTGTTCTTTCTCTAGCTCTTTTAGGTGTAAATGAAGTTGTGATTTTTCTTTCTTCTTGAGGTAGGCCTGTATTCTATAAACTTCCCTCTTAGAACTGCTTTTCCTGTATCCCAAAGATGTTGGACCATTGTGTTCTAATTTCATTTGTTTCCATGTATTTTTTGATTTCCTCTTTGATTTCTTGGTTGACCCGTTCATTTGTTAGTAGCCTGTTATTTAACCCCCATGTATTTTTGTTCTCCAGATTTTTCCTTGTGGTTTATTTCTAGTATCATTGCATTGTTGTCAGAAAAGATGCATGCTTTAACTTTGAACCTTTTGAAATTGTTGAGACTTGTTTTGTGGCTCTGTTCCAGAGAATGTTCCATGTGCATTTGAAAAGAATGTGTATTCTGCTGTTTTAGGATGGAATGTTCTGAATATATCTGTTAAATCCATCTGGTCCACTGCGTCATTCAAAGTCACTGTTTCCTTGTTTATGTTCTGTTTGGATGATCTGTCCGTTGATGTAAGTTAAGTTAAAGTCCTGTACTATTATTGTTTTACTAATGATTAGTTCCTTTATATTTGTTATTAAGAATTTTGTGTATTTGGGTGCTTTCATGTTGAGTGCATAAATATTTACAGTTGTTATATCTTCTTTTTGGATTGTCCCCTTTATAACTATATAGTGTCTTTTTTGGTCTCTTGTTATAGCCTTTGTTTTGCTTGAAAGTTGATATTATCTGATATAAGCATTGCTACTTTGGCTTTCTTTTCACATCCATTTGCATGATAAATATTCCTGCATCCTTCCCCCCTTTCAATCTGCAGGCATCTTTAAGTCTGAAGTGAGTCTCTTATAGGCAACATATAGATGGGTCTTGTTTTTTTCTTAATACATTCTGCCATCCTATCTCTTTTTTATATAATTTTTTAAGTTTATTTACTTATTTTGTGAGAGAGGGAGAGAGAGAATCCCAAGCAGGCTCCGTGTAGTTAGCGCAGAGATTATGACCTGAGCTGAAACCAAGAGTTAGTTGCTTAACTGAAAGAGCCACCCGGGCACCCCTCATCCTATGTCTTTTGATCAGATCATTAGTCCTTTACATTTAAATTTTTTTAAGTTTATTTGTTTATTTTGAGAGAGAGTATGAGTTGGGGAGGTGGTGAGAGTCAGAGAGAGAGGGAGAGGATAAGAATCCCAAGCAGGCTCACACTGTCAGCACGGAGCCTAATGCAGGGTTCGAACTTACTGACTGTGAGGTTATGACCTGAGCCAAAATCACAAGTCAGACACTTAACCAACTGAGTTACCTAGGCACCACTAGTTCCTCCCACTTAAAATAATTATTGATAGGTATGTATTTACTACCATTTTGTTGTTTTATATTTGTTATGGATCTCTATTCCTTTCTTCCCTTACTCTCTTCTCTCTCTATAAGTTGGCTTTCTTTAGTGGTGTATGTGGATTCCTTTCTCTTTATTTTTTGCTTCTCTATTATTGGTTTTTGATTTGTGGTTACTATTAGGTTGTATAACGGCTTTTGCATATAGCAGTCTATTTTAAGTTAATAGTTGCTTAAGTTTGAGTCCATTCTTTACTGCTTTTCTCCTCACATTTTGTGTATATGGTGTCATACTTTACATCCTTTTATTTTGTGGATCCTTTCACTGATCTTTAAGGTATACTTATTTTGACTGCTTTTCTGCTTCCTATTTTTCTTACTCTTACTTATGGTTTTTGTTTCCACTCACAGAGTCCCCCTTAACATTTCTTGTAGAGCTGGTTTAGTAGTCATGAAATCCTTTAACTTTTGTTTTTCTGGAAAACCCTTTATCTTCCCTTCTATACTGAATGATAGCCTTGCTAGAGATCCCTTTTATCACTTTGAATATATCATGCCACTCCCTTTTGGTCTGCAAAGTTTCTATTGAAAAATCTGCTGATATTAGAGATTGCCCTTGTTACATACAATCTTCTTTTCTTTTGGAAACTTTAAAATTTTTCTTTATCCCTACTTTTTGCCATTTTAGTTACTCTGTGACTAAAGAGTCATGTGGACTTCTTCATGTGGACCTCTTAGGTTGATTTTATTGGATTAGAATTTCTGTTTCTCTCCTCAAATTCAGGAAGTTTCCAGCTATTATTTCTTCAAATTAATTTTCTGCCCCCTTTTCTTTTTCTTCTTCTGTGATCCCTATAATGGGAATATTATTAGGCTTGATGAAGTCAACTCATTTCCTAAATCTAAATCATTTTGCGTACTTTTCTTTTTCCCTCACTTACGGAGCTTGATTACTTTGCATTACTCTATCCTCCAGGTCACTGATTAGTTCTGCTTCTTCTAGCCTTCTTCTTTATTCCATTTAGTTTATTTTTATATTTCGTCATTGTGTTATTCATCTCTGATTGGTTATTTTTTATTCTCTTTGGTAAGGGTCTCACTGATGTCCTCTATTCTTTCCTCAAGTGCACTGTGTATCATTATGATCACTACTTTAAATTCTCTATCAGACCTATTATGTCCATTTTGCTAAGGTCTCTTGCTATGATTTCTTCCTCTTCTTTCATTTTGGATATATTCCTCTGTCTCCACATTTTGTCTAACTTTTGTGGGTTAGGAAAGTCAGCTACATCTCTTGCTGTTATAAGTAGTAGATAGGGCATGCACTTTTAACAAGGTGGCACAGGTCCTCTTCCACAGGGGACATACAGTCACTCCAGGCCATGGCCACTCCACGAAATGCACATGAGTAGGTGTGCAGTTTTAACAAGGTGCCTGGATCCTCTGCAGGAGGCGACCTGCAGGAGGCATCTGATGTTGCTGCCAGGATCAAGGCCCTACAAAATGTGCAGTTGAGACATGGTGTTGGCAGTGTTTGTGTTGGCCTTCCGAGGGAGGGGATCTGCGATGCCAGAAGTGAGATAGGTGTTTTTCAAACTGCTGCTTCTGTGCTATATTTCCAGAGGCTTTTTTTTGGGTGCTGTCTCTTTAAGGGCAAGGACTCAGTTTCCTATCTCCCTCTGGGCTCTTGCAGAGCCTATCCCACTCATGTTTAAAGTTCCAGGTTTTATGTCCTGCTCGTTACAAGAAATCATGAAATTCAGCCCCTCTGATTTTCAAAGCCAAATGGTATGTGGATTTGTCTTCTTCATGTGGGATTCCTGGTATAATAGTCTGTTTCTCTCCCCTTTTCACACCTGTGTCTCCCTCCCACCAATGGACAGACCCTGAGGTTTAGCACCCAGCTGCCTTTCTGTCCTTCCTACCCTCTTCAATGTGGTCTCTTTTCAACATTTAGTTGTTGAGTTTGTTCTGCCAGTCTTTGCATCATTTTCTGGGATATTTACACTGATGTGACTGTTATCTATAGTTGTATACATGGAATGAGGTGAGCTTAGGGTCCTCCTACTCCACCATCTCCTCTGGAAGTCCTCAGGTCGAATTTTTCATAAATGTCAATTATGGCAAGCAGATTGTTAATGCCATTCAAGTCTTCTATATCATTACAGATTCTCTACATCTTTATTTCATTGATTATAGAAGAGAGGTATTCAATTTTCCAAATGTAATTGTGGATTTTTCTTTACAATTCTATCAGTTTTTGCTTCATGCATTTTGAAGCTCTGTTATTAAGTATATAAATATTCCTATTCTGTCTCATGATAAATTGATTCTTTTATCAATATGAAATGAATGTTTGTGATCCTAGTAATATTCTTTACCTCAAAATCAATTTTGTCTGATATTAATATAGCTAGTCCACCTTTCCTTAGATTAGTATTATGATTGGTATATCTTTTTCAATCCTTTTGATTTTGACTTGTGTCTTTAAATTTTAAAGTACATCTCTTTATGCTGCATACAATTGGATCTTATTTTTTAATTCAACTTGACTGTCTCTGTACTTTTTAATTGGGTTGTTTAGACCATTTACATTTAATATGATTATTGACATGTTTTAATTTAAACATCATGGCTGAAATTGTTTTCTCTTTATCTTATCTGTTCTGTGTTCCCTTTTGCTTTTTGGATTATTTTTTATGATTCCATTTTCCCCCCCTTTTTGGTTTATTACTTATCACTCTTTGTTGTGTTATTTTAGTAGTTGCTTTAGGATTTTAGTATATATCTTTAATTTATGACAGTCAACCTTCAAGTGATAATATAGGATTTTACATGTAGTGTAGCAACCTTACAAAGTGTACTTCCATTTCTTACTTCCCAGCTTCGTACAATTGTTCTCATGCTCTTTACTTCTACATGTATCATACAACCTATAATACAGCACTATCATTTTTATTTTAATAGTCAATTATCTTTTAAAAAGATTTAATTACTAAGAAAAAAGCTTTGCATTTACCTATAAACTATGTATGTAGTTATTATTTTTTTTTAAAGGTTTATTTATTTTTGAGAGAGAGAATACACGCGGGGGGGAGCAGAGAAAAAGAAGGACAGAGAATCCAAAGCAGACCCTGCACTGTCAGCACAGAGCCCGATGTGGGCTTAAACCCACAAAACTGTGAGATCATGACCTGAGCTGAAGGTGGAAGCTCAACCGACTGAGCGCCCCAGGAGCCCTGTAGTTATTATTTCTGATGCCTGTTATTTCTTTGTGTGGAACTGGTTTCCTTCATTGTTGTTTTCTGATGAAAGACTTTCTTCACAATTCTGGTGGCTAGAAGGAGCTGGAGTTGGACATAGTTTTTCTTCCAGGTCATTTATGCTGTAATAAAATACCAAGTAGGTTGATCTCTGATAAGATAGTTTCTTTTGAGGACAGATCTTATTGAACAGAATGCTTTGGCATATTTCAAAATGGTACTACTTCTCCTCCTGCCAGAAGCCAGATTTTTCTCTTTTTCCCTAATCTTCACTCTGGGCTTCTGGCAGAGCTCCTGGAGGTAAAACTGGCTAAAGTAGGTTACCTCCATAAGAGTAGTCCCCACCTTGAGTCTTTAATTCTCAGGATTGTCCACACTGAGCCTCCAGCATTTCATTAATTACAATTTAGGCTTTCCTACCCTGGCACTGGTTCTCATGGAAGTTTCTCCTCTGGGCTTGTGCTGCAGTAAGTTGTGATTCTGTGTTTTCACTTGTTTAAAGAAGTTATTGATTTTCAGTTATTCAGCATTTTATTTTTTGTTAGGATGGAGTGATGGCTCCCCTCTTAACTTGCTTTTTTACTTGTTATTCTCATAGCAATTATATCACCTGCAAATTATTATAATTTTGGCTTCTGCTTTCTAATATAACTTTTTTCTGATCATACTACCTCAGCTAGAACTTCCAAAATAACATTAAATAACAGTGTTGGAAAACACTGTCTTTATCTCTTATTTTCATGGAGCTGTCTTTAGTATTTAAGTCTTTTTTACAATGTCTACATTTTTTGGCATAGATATTGTTTATCACATTAAAGTAATACTGTTATTCATTTTTTACCAAGGTTTTTTTTAAAACTTAGGAATGGATGTTGAATTCTGAGAAACCTATCTGATGAACTAATGATATGTTTCATTTATTTTCTTTATATTATTATAATAATAGATTTTTAAAAGTTTGACCTCCTTATACTACTAGAATAAACTCTATTTAGTCACTGTGTAATGGTCTTCCTGCCAGTTTCATTTTGCAAAAGTTTTATTTGTACTTGGCATTTTTTTAATGTTTATTTATTTCTGAGAGAGACGGGGGGAAGAGGGGCAGAGAGAGAGGAAGACAGAGGATCCCAAGCAGGCTCAGCACTGACAGCAGAGAGCCCCATGTGGGGTTCCAACTCAGGAACTGTGAGATTATGACCTGAGCTGAAATTGGATGCTTAACCAACTGAGCCACCCAGGTGCCCCTGTACTTTGCATTCTTATATATGAGATAATTTAAAATTTTTGTGCATGATTATTTTGGTATTAGTGCTGTGATAGCTTCTTAAAAGAATGATTATCTTTTCATCTTTTATATGCTCTAGCATACAGATTGGCAAACTATGGCCCACAGGCCAAATCTAACCCACCACTTGTTTTTATAAATAAAATTTTATTAGGAGACTGTCATGAACATTAATGTAGTGTCTGTGGCTGCTTTCTCCCTACAATGGCAGAGCTGAGTAGTTGTAACAGAGACTGTGTGGTCCACAAAGTTGAAAAGGTTAACTCTCTGGCTTTTTATAGAAAAAGTTTGCTGACCTCTGGTCTAGAATTATTTAGATAATATAGAAATACTGTCCATTTCTTTTCTTTTTTTTTTTAAAAGTTTTTTTTAATGTTTTATTTATTTCTAGGAGAGAGAGAGAGTGAGCAGGGGAGGGTCAGAGAGAGAGGGAGTCACAGACTCTGAAACAGGCTCCAGGCTCTGAGCTGGCAGTCAGCACAGAGCCCGACGCGGGGCTCGAACCCACGAACCACGAGATCATGACCCAAGCGAAAGCTGGACACTTAACCAACTAAGCCACCCAGGCGCCCCAAGAAATACTGTCCATTTCTTTTCTTTTTTTTTTTAAAAGTTTTTTTTAATGTTTTATTTATTTCTAGGAGAGAGAGAGAGTGAGCAGGGGAGGGTCAGAGAGAGAGGGAGTCACAGACTCTGAAACAGGCTCCAGGCTCTGAGCTGGCAGTCAGCACAGAGCCCGACGCGGGGCTCGAACCCACGAACCACGAGATCATGACCCAAGCGAAAGCTGGACACTTAACCAACTAAGCCACCCAGGCGCCCCAAGAAATACTGTCCATTTCTTTTCTTTTTTTTTTTAAAAGTTTTTTTTAATGTTTTATTTATTTCTAGGAGAGAGAGAGAGTGAGCAGGGGAGGGTCAGAGAGAGAGGGAGTCACAGACTCTGAAACAGGCTCCAGGCTCTGAGCTGGCAGTCAGCACAGAGCCCGACGCGGGGCTCGAACCCACGAACCACGAGATCATGACCCAAGCGAAAGCTGGACACTTAACCAACTAAGCCACCCAGGCGCCCCAAGAAATACTGTCCATTTCTTTTCTTTTTTTTTTTAAAAGTTTTTTTTAATGTTTTATTTATTTCTAGGAGAGAGAGAGAGTGAGCAGGGGAGGGTCAGAGAGAGAGGGAGTCACAGACTCTGAAACAGGCTCCAGGCTCTGAGCTGGCAGTCAGCACAGAGCCCGACGCGGGGCTCGAACCCACGAACCACGAGATCATGACCCAAGCGAAAGCTGGACACTTAACCAACTAAGCCACCCAGGCGCCCCAAGAAATACTGTCCATTTCTTGATGATTTAGAAGAGCTTATGTGTGAAACCAGAGCATGAGTTAATGAGTAAAATAGCAGTGGGTTTAAAACCCGTATCTAGTCCGCACTAATAATTGTGGGTTTGCTGTTGGGTAACGTACTTAGCCTTCCTATGTAGCATTTTCCTCAACTATAAAATGTGAATAATAATAATGCTTGCTTAAAACAATACTTTGAAAATGAACTAATATAGTTCATTTTCAAAGTACATGGCAGAATGCTGAGAACTCATAAATTCTTAAGAAATACAGTTTTATTCTTGGGATAGTTTCTTGACACTGCCTTCAATCATGGTTTTTTTCTATGATACCCAACAGCCTCATTGGTGCGAATGAGGTGTCCTTAAATTCAGTAATTCTGGCTTGTTTTGTTTTGTTTGTTTGAGAGAGAGAGAAAGAGAGAGAAGGGGAGAGAAGCAGAGGGAGAGAGAGAGAAGGAGAATCTGAAACAGGCTCTATGCTCAGGTTGGAGCCCAACATGGAACTCAATCCCACAACCCTGGGATCATGACCTGAACCAAAATCAAAGTTTAGATGCTCAACCAACTGAGCCACTTAGGTGCCCCCGGTAATTTTAGTTTATCTTAAAGTATTTTTTTTCTAATCCAGATTCTTTCTTTTAATTAAACACATGCCTTTTCAAAATTTTACTGAAATTTTAAAGATTTCTAAAGTTTATATTTTCAGCAAGCCTCTTTCATAGGAAACCATTTGCTTTGATTCTTCAGATCTTCTTCCTTTAAACTTCTGTGATTCTGCATATATTTTGTGATTTCTATTCATACTTTCAGTGGGATCTCTTTTCACTCATTGTTGGAATTTCAGATAGGTCCAAACTGAGTTTATTTGGGTTTTCTTCAATATGTTAGGGGTGGGCAAAGACTGAAAGAAAGAGTTTAGATTAGAAACCAAGTTGTCAGTGGGATATCCACTATTGTTAAGTGCAGCTATGAAGCCAAAAGCTACATCTGTCGAAACAAGTTTATTTTCATATGATTATTATTGCATGCATAAGTTAGCTGAACACTATCCTCTTTCCAACTGTGTCATTTACTACATGATTAGGAGTCACCCATTCCCAGGCAGTGTAGGGCTGACATTTGCTCTCCTACTAATTTCTACATGACATTTCCTTTTCTCTAGCTTTTGCCACTTGTACAAGCTTGACTCAGGGTCCCACCCACTCACTTTCCAGGTGGCCAATTCCTATTTAAGTCATGACTCAGGGTTTGATGAACTCTTTTTTAAATCTTTAAATTTCTTTAAATCTTTAAAATTTTTAATGTTGCATATATTACATCTTACAAATATTCTGAAAGTTATTGGAATATTGAAAACACACTTCCTTCTGTTGGGAACTGACATAAATTTTCCACTTCTACCAATTCGAGGAGAAATAAGGGCTTGCTAATTGGGCAGCTAGGTTGATAACTTTGAAATGGATGTCAATTGATTTTCTTAGCTTTTAAAATTGCAGTATTTAGGCAAAAGAGAAAATTCTCAATGAAATAGCCAGTTTATATGACACCAAAATTAGATGTCTCTTAAATGCTCAGGCAATTGATAATTACATGTTTATGTGATTTTTGTAAATCACTTGAAAAGATAAGCATGGAAAAGATTTCTTAGTCTTGTATATGTTTTTACATTGCGATGGTTGCTTCCCTGGTATCCATTTCACCAACAGCTATCAGATTGTCCCTTGGGGATCTGTCCCTCCTCCATTATCTGGATGTTGGGGTTGGATTGTCTCCATACTCAACCCAAATGATGCACTCTCATTGACAAGTTAATCAGGATATCTCATTTTCATGGTTCCAGGAATTGGTTCGAGGGTAACTTAAACCTGCCCAATCAGAGTGAACGCAGAACTTTACTGTGACACATAGACATCACTTTGACACTGGGTTTGTGGTGTGAGGGTAGGAGGTTTGGAGTCCTATCACCATTTCCCTAACACAAAGAGAAACTTCATGAGGAGTCACACAAGCACTGTGAGGAAGAAGAACTGAGAGAAGGAGAAATCAGGGCCTCAGACCAAGGCCAGAGCCAGTGACACCTTTTGAACTACCTTTGTGATCTAAAAACAAACAGAAGGGGCGCCTGGGTGGCTTAGTCGGTTAAGCGTCCAACTTTCGCTTAGGTCATGATCTCGCGGTTCGTGGGTTCGGGCCCCGCGTCGGGCTCTGTGCTGACTGCCAGCTCAGAGCCTGGAGCCTGTTTCAGTCTGTGACTCCCTCTCTCTCTGACCCTCCCCTGCTCACACTGTCTCTCTCTCTCTCTCTCCTAGAAATAAATAAAACATTTAAAAAAAATAATAAAAACAAACAGAAATGAGTTACCTACCCACCTGCAATCTTTTTTGATTAAGCCAACATAGGTAAGGTTTGTTTCTGCATATCTTTGCAGCTCAGTGTATTACAGGGTACTTAGGGGCATAGTAGTTGTTCAGTGAATGTGAAAAGATGGGGAGAAGGAGGATTGAAGTTTTATCTAAGTATTTTATACTTAGCTATGTGAATACAAAGCTTTGCTGTGATATTTTTAGATTTCAATCCTTTTACATTTTATTTCTTGGCCCCAAAATGGGGGGAAAACATGTCAATAAAAAAGAAGGACTCACATAAGTAAAAATCATCAGGACTTCCCATTTTGTATTAATTCTTTTCTAAGAGTATTAAAACGGTTTTGCAGGACCTGACATTGTCTGTCCCTGGAAAGGGTTGGAAATGAAGTTCAAGCTCTGACTTTATAGCTGTTTGAGGTGGAAAAAAAGTATTAAATTTACATTTTAAAAAGTAAAGCTTCTATTTTTGTGCCAGATATCTTCTGTTTGCTTCTCCAGATCCTCTCTCTCCACTTCTCTACCCTGTTTTCTGCCCCAGAAAGCTGACCTGCGTAGCTTACCTGGGAGCCCTTACCATCTGGGTTGGCCAGTGGGAAGCCCCAGCTGTCAAGGAGGAAAGTGAGATCCAGGTACTGACTCCTTACTTGCAGAGGATCACCTTGGGCGGACTATATGTCTCAACCACATATTTTAAGTTTTAGACAAGGAACTCATGACAGCCTTTCTTATGCGACTCTCTGCAGCCTGATATTGGCAACTACTTCCTCTTTTCTGCTGTTGCTCACCCTGGGTACCGCAGTGTCTCTTCTAATCCTTCCACACCTATGCAAATAAACCTGGTTTGACTTCACTGATCTGAGTGTGCCACCTGTTTTTCTGTTGGGACCTCAAGTGACATATTTATTTTGGAAATAAAAATATTAAACATGAATAATATAAATCTAATGCACACTGATCCTGCTACGTGAAACCCTATCTTATCAGACTGACAGAAGAATAGAGTCCATGTAAGTTGTGCCCAGTGAAAGTGAATTAAAAAGTCAAACCAGGAAGGGAAATGCTTAGAGAGAGAGCTTCCCTGCTCCTACTCAACCAAATCTTCTCATCGCACAACCCCACGTGTGCCCTTCGCAGGCTGATTCAGGCTATCTTTAGGAATGTTTGTCAACCAGAACCATTTCTGCTTAGTAAGAAGAGGATGGGAGCAAATCAGGCAATTTTACTTGGGTGAAATTAGGTGAAAATTGGTGCCAAGAAAAACCACAAAGCAAAAAAGAAATTCCCAAGCTTCTATTGGCCTTGGAATTTACTCCTTCGGTTCCAAAGTCCTAAATTAACACAGACCAAGACTTATATATATATCAGGGTAAAGAGGAATAGTTAACTTTATTTGGAGCTTTTGGTTTAGGTTAAAATATGTAGTGGCCGCTAAGATTTTTATGTGATTGCCAGTTGGCAAAACTCTCAGTTTCCTTAGAATTGTCATACTAAATCCCTGTCCATTTCTTTGGTCAGGGCTGGGAGTGTCCCCGCCTGTACCCCAAGTTTGGGAAGTGTTGATCATCATGATTTCCCATTCCTTAAGATTGCCTCTGCGCCTTCTTGATCCTCATAACAGTTCTGATTTCCAAGAGACATTTTGAACTCCTCTCTGATGACTGCCCTTGTCAACGTCCTCTATTTTTCATGCCATGCTTCCCAGGATTTGCCTCTCATCCTGTGAACAGGGCTGCGCCTCTGTCTCCACTTGGCTTTCTCTGAAGAGCAGCTGTAGCAGTGTGGAGTTAAAAATAACGGCGTCTTGAAAGACTAGAAGGGAAATGGGTGGGGGGAGCAGAAAGCATGTTCATTAAGAGCTTTTAAATCTCTGAATGCCCCTTTGGAATCATTAACATGCTTGGCTAAGAACATCTCTGACAACTCAGAGGGAGAGAGGTGTTCTTGTGTTGTACTCTGTGTGTGTTATGAGTGTTTGTGTTAGTAAGGAGGGAAAAAAATACCTGCTTCTGCTGCTGAGGAGCTGAACTCCATGCTGTGAGCAAATAGAGCAAAATGTTAATTCTGAGTAAGTCAGCCGTCTGAGAGCCCATGTCCTGACCACCTGCCCTTTTACCACAATGGGCACTAATTAGCCGGCACTCTTACTATTTAGGGGCATGCTGTATACATAAGGTAAGCCCAAAGTTCCACAGTGAAACCTTGCTATTCAGACAAATTGGTAGTGATAGCTAACGAGACTTAGCAAGAAACATCAGCTATGTAATATTTATTTCAGGTGTATAGCTTTCAAGACTACACTGTAACAAAAAAAATGCCTAACAGGCAGGTATTCTTCAGCCCTGCCTTCATGGATAACCATCCATTGTTATTCATATATTCGGTTTTCATGTCTTCAGCTGAAAGAGGAATAGATTCTATGGCTTTTAAAGAAACAGTCAAGCGGAGAAGTACATTTGCACACAATAACATCTAGAGGTGATAAATGTCATAATCAGAGTGTGTATGGTATTGTTACATGGAGAAGGCACAGTTTAGCTTGGTGGGAAAAGGGTCAAGGGCCAGGGAACGCTTCTGGAAGAAATGCGGAAGTTAAGTTGGAGTTGGATTGGGATGGGCATTCTAGACAGAGCAAATAGCACGTGCAAAGATAAATAGACTGGGATACAGACTGCATTTATGTTAAGGGGTATCTTGTTTGGGGGTTATCCAGAATAGTAGAGGGTACTGTCTTTTGGGGAGAGGGTCTTGAGGAGCTACTTCATATTTCAGTGCTTATAACTAATTGATAAACCAACACCCATGTCAGTAAACCTTAGTTATAAAAGCAAAGTCTTTCAGAATAAAACCACTGTGTAACTATTTCCTGAATATCAATGACAAATGCTATGGTTTTGATATTTTAGACAAATTATAGATTGCAGGCATTTCAGTTCATACTGACACAGATATTTTTTAGAACCTGGGAACATAAATACTCTTTAGCAGGCCACATATGTGAACAGAACACAAGATATCTGGAAAATTCCATCACAGCACAGAGGCACAAGGAAGCATGTTGTGTGGGAGGCTTACAAACATGTTCATTATAGGTGTGTCAGCAAGCCCGCTAAATTAATTTCAAAGAGTTTATTCTCTTGTTAAGGTTAAACCCTCCAGCATCTTGTTCATGTCATTCATCACATAGTAAACCTTATTTAAAAATGGTAGAAAGAAAAATTGTAGCTTAGAGCTACAATACTAATTTCACACTAATGGATTCTATATTCCACCCCGGAGAACGTTATTTTAAAAAGTATCTTAAAAATGTTACCTTGATGTTATTTCCTTAAAGCTAGGGATCATTGGTAGATGGTGCCGATTTTCTCTCCCCACCCCTGCAGGATACCTACAATGGTCTGGACTCATCATGAATGCTCATTAAACAACTGTCAAGGCATATTGGATTATTGACTTGGAAGGCAACAAGGCATGGGCTGACCCCCTGTTGGCAAGCGCAGGGTTGCTGCTCACGAGGGTGGCTTGCTTTCTCTCTCTGTTTTAGAACTTGGTCCTGCTCTAAGAGGACATTTGTCCTTCCATCATACTTTGTGTACATTTCATGTTTTCTGGGGCTTAGGATCAAGAACAGAATTCAGGCTAGATTTGAATGTGTGTAGATTTGCATTGGTTTTCACGCTGTCCTGGATTACAGTCCCCCCTCCCCCCACCCCACATGCAGTGAGCGCAATTGCTTTTGTGCTACAAAACATTAGGGTAATTCCTCCCAGGTTCTGCCTGCTTTTTGGAGGTTTCAGGGCTAGAGGAGATGGAGGTTGTTTGCCTTGCTTGCACTAAAGAAAGTAGGAGGCTATAATGCTTAACATTTATAAAACACTCACATCATTAATTCAGCCACTCATCTGAAAGACAGTTAATGATCACACTTTGTGCCACACTAACTAAAATGGCACCCTACCCATCACCAAACCAAGTCTAGAGACTGTCCTAAAAATCACAGGAGTCAGTTTTGCAGCAGTGGGACTGAAAGCCATGCCTTCTGATCCCAGACGCCGTGTTTTTCTACTCCCCATTGTGCCCCTGTGAGTGTCTGTGTACCAACCCCGGGCAGTCTTGCATCTGGAGGGGACTTCAGTCTGTCTTAGCTACACAACTGCTCTTCTGGAAACTTCCCTGCCATATTCAATTTCCCTTTCTTTTTCATCGGCTCAAAGAGGACATGGGGTAAAGAAACGAGTGGGCAGGTGCCTCGAAGTATGATTTTCTACAATGTTTGGTCCAGGAAGCAGGGTTTAACAAATGCAGAGTAGCGATTTCAAAGATTAGAAAAAAGGAATGAAAAATTCCTCTGTAAATGATAATGAAATATGAGCCGTCTTTTTGTATTTGATGTCCACCAAGGGAAGATCTGAGATGGTCCTCAGTGTGAATGTAGGCAGCAAGAAAAGGGGGTGGAGTGGGGTGTACTCTTGTTCATGCTGAGTACAATAACGCAGATTAGTCAGGGACAGGAACCAAATTAGGGCATTGAAGTTATACTTTTTAACACCTTATTCCGAGGACTACAAATCAAAGGGGGGAAATGAGGAAAAGAGTCACAAAATGAATTACTGATTAGAAATTGTCTTCAAGGCTTGCTTACTGCCTGATGCTTTCCAGAAAATTATTACTTTCTGATTTGTTGAGTAATTATCTGCCATGATTAATATTTGGAATATGCACACATGCATTATTTTTAGACATATGGTCAATGCCGTGATTTGGATTTCTGGGCAATCAGCAGTCGAATCTTCCAAGTATCATCAGAGAATGCAGATGGATGCCTTTCAGGCCTAATGTAATTGACTCAATTCTGAAATCAGCCCCCAGCTTCACAACCCCAGCTGCTAGGCCAATGCACACATATAGGGTGATTAGCTAAGTGCTTTTGTGGAAAAGGCATCCACAGATTCCCTTTGTTATCATGTTATGCCTCCATGAAGGTCAAACTAGATGATGCAGTAATGAAAAAATAAGCTAGTTTACTTGCCCGTGGCCAAGAGACTTGCTTACCTCAATGCTTCTCATAATTCTATGGTAATTACTCAAAGGAAATGAATGACTCCAGGAAACGCAGGGATACGTTAGTGTCTGTGTGACAATCCCAGATGGTGTCCAAGCATGTGGCAGGCCGCCCAGTGGAGATTCTCATCTGAGATGTAGAAGGCTCAGCAAGAGTTGTTCACAGGAAGATGCTCAGAGGAGGAGCTGCGCTGGAGTCAGAGGAAGAAGCTGGGCTCTCAGGTCAAAATGGGAAGGGCAATGGGGCTGAGAGGGTGGTGCTGTCCAGGGAGCTCGGTCCTCCAGATTGCAGGGATCCAGACATACTGGTGGAGGATCTTGGCTGAGGTGAAAGGACACCTTGTAAGGAAACTTCATGTCCCCTCAAACATGTTAGTTCTTGCAGAGAATCAAGTATCTTCCTGGTCCCAAAGCTGGTGGTGGCAATGTATCCTAGAAAAGAGGGTCTAGAAGAGGGAGGGAGTGATGTAAACAGCACAGGCTGCTGTGGTGCCGTGGGAGAGGCGGGGCCTGCTTTGCCTGGACTGCTCAGGTGCGAGCAGTCCAGAGGCCATTTCATCTTACTGTCTTCTCCAGAAGACTTGAAAATCCTCTGCATATAAAGGGATACAGTTTTAGTGATGCTTTTGGGCACTGTGGAAGGGAGTGTAAGTATTTTTTAATGACTAGAAGATAAAATGTTTCCCCTGCAATCATGCGAAAACCAACAGCTAATTGTGAAGCTCCTACTATGTGCAGGCATAGGCTGAGCGGCAGGGATAGCCCCAGTGGGGCAGAAATGGACTGATGGGGGTGGGGGGGCGCCTGGGTGGCTCAGTTGGTGAAGTGTCTGGCTTCGGCTCAGGTCATGACCTCACCGTTCGTGAGTTCGAGCCCAGTGTAGGGCTCTGTGCTGACAGCTCAGAGCCTGGAGCCTGCTTCGGATTCTGCCTGCCTCCCTCTCTCTGCCCCTCCCCTGCTGGTGCTCTGTCTTTCTATCTCTTAAAAATAAATAAACCTTTAAAAAATTAATAAAAAAAGGAAATGGACTGGTGGGGGCACTTGAGGAGCTAACTCTCTAGTTGGGGGACACGGTGGGGGACAGAGTTAGACAAACGACTGTGAATTGGTAGCCACCACCAAGTGGTAAAAGATGATACTTGTTACTCGGAGAGATTATTGCAGAGTATTTTGATCTAGTCAGGAAGGGCCACGATTGGGCTGAGATCTGGAGGATAAGCAGGGAGAAGAAGTGAGCACTGCAGATGGGGGGTCACCAGGGGTGCAGGCTTGGGATGGGAGGGTCAGGGAAGGGAAGGTCTTCGAGAGCACGGCATACAGGGCAAGAGGGAAGGTGGTGAGAGCTGCCTCGGCAGAGGTGGAGGAGGGCTGGGCCGTGGGGCTGGTGCACGTGTAGAGTTGTGACTGTCCCAGTGGGGCAGTGGGGGAGCTGAGGGAGGCTGTTAGGCCATGGAGAGTGATGTTTTAAAATAACAGCACTCAGTTTGTGAGTTTGAGCCCCACATCAGGCTCTGTGCTAACAAACAGCTCAGAACCTGGAGTCTGCTTCAGATTCTCTATCTCCCTCTCTCTGCCCCTCCCCTGCTCATGCTCTGCCTCTCTTTGTCTCTCAAAAATAAATAAGTATTGCGGTGCCTGGGTGGCTCAGTCGGTTGGGCAGCTGACTTCAGTTCAGGTCATGATCTCATGGTCCGGTCCGTGGATTCGAGCCCTGTGTCAGGCTCTGTGCTGTCGGCTCAGAGCCTGGAGCCTGTTTGGGATTCTGTGTCTCCCTCTCTCTCTCTCTGCCCCTCCCCCTCTCAAGCTCTAGCTCTCTCTGTCTCAAAAATAAAATAAACAATAAATACATGTTAAATTTTTTCTTTTTAAATAACAGCACTCTGCTGGGCTATTTGTAGACTGAATTTAATGGGGCAAATAGGGAAGCAAGGAAGTCAGGGCCAGATTTCAAAGCTACTTAGTGACTCAAACCAGTCAGATTTGGTGATGGGCTGAGTGTGGGGTCAAGGTTGAGGGAGCTGTCCCGCAGTCTTGGGGCTGCATTCTCTTAGTAGCTTAGAGTCCTATCCGCCTTCTTGCCCTTTCGTAAGCCTCGTGTGTGGTCACTGGAAGACCCTATGAGGGATACCACACACCCACATCTCTGCACAGCCTCTGGGGGAAACGGTAGATGCCCCACCTTCCCCCTTGCAGGCTGGGGCTTGTGGGGAAACTTGCCACATGTGTTCATCTTTGAGGGACTCTGATAATAAGTAATAAGCATCATTCCTTCTCTCTCCCCACTCAAGATTTAAAAAAAAAGAAAAACACAGAAGCCTCATTCAACAGTGACGTTCCCCAGCTTCCTGTCATTGCCCCTGGGTTTTGAAGATGAGGAGATTTTGTCAGCTCAAAGCAGGTGGTTACCTGCTGCAGTGACTTCCAGGCAGGGCATCCGGCTAAAACATTCTGGACCCGACCAGAGGCTGAACAGACTCAGGAAACCTCCCCGCGGTGTTCTCAGGTGGCAGCGGAGTGGAATGATTTAAGAAGCACTCCCTATTCGATGGAAGCCAGACTCTAATTTCTTAAAAGCTCAGATGCAGTCATATCTTCCCAGTGGATGTGAGAAATAAAGGCGGAAAAATTCATTCTTGTCACCTGGAGAGGGTGGGATTGGTGTATTTGCACCAGACACATCAGGCTGTTGCCCACATTAGCAGGATCTTCCAATCCCAGTCTTTCAGGGTGGAAAGTCTTCTTCAGAAATGTCTACTCTGCTTCTGGCACTACTCTGGGTTCTTTAAACCCGTCACCTATCAGTTAATTGCTTGAGAGGCAATCATAACTATTATAAAACGGATAATATCGTGCTTGTTCTTGTTTCTGAGTGCTTACTCTGTGACAGGCACTATGCTGCACATGCTTCCTGTGTTATTTCATTTGACCTTTGTATGAACTCTGAGAAGCAGAAACTATTAGCCTGTTTTTGAGATGAGAAGAGGAAGGCTATAGAAGTTAGGTAACTAGCAGAATGTAGATCAGATACTGAATGGCAGAGGTGGGGATAAACAAAACCCACGCCCTTGTACTTGATACTGAGAAAGGCATAAGTCATAGAAAGTTGGCTGGTGGCCCCCAATCAGTACTCAAGGTAATCATCATCATTTAATGACCACCTGCTGGGTACTGGGTGCTGAGCTCAGTCTGAGGAGCACAAGTCAGAGAAATTGAGTTTCTCCTTTCACAGGTCTGTTGCTAAGTTGAACCTAGAAGTCCACATAACAGAAGACATGCCATAGTAGGTGCTAAAGTGGAGGTCAAGCAGATGTTATGGGAACACTGAGGTGACAGGCAAAGTCTGACGGGTTGGGGGAACCTAGGAAAAGTTTAGGAGAGATGCTATCTTTTCTAGTGTATCTTGAAAGACCACCAAGCATTTGACAAGAAGTGGAGACTGCTGGGAGAGGTCATTGAGAGGACATGACCTCCAGCTGACCCTGGAGCTGAGGAAGGCACCTGGAGGCTCCTCCCCATCCCGTTATTGGGATGTACNAAGTGTATCTTGAAAGACCACCAAGCATTTGACAAGAAGTGGAGACACTGCTGGGAGAGGTCATCGAGAGGACATGACCTCCAGCTGACCCTGGAGCTGAGGAAGGCACCTGGAGGCTCCTCCCCATCCCGTTATTGGGATGTACGTTCTGCCAATTATTCACAAGTGGGAGCCATTTCAAGGACCCAGCTTGAGAGAATAATGGGTTGTTGAGACCCAGTTAAAGCCTATATAAACTTCTAAGATTCTGTGGGGGCAGGTGTGGAGATCTGTGCATCTTGTGTCTGCCAGAGACAAGCCTGAGAGGTTAGTTCTCTTTGCTTTTTCAAGCTACCACCTCCCATTCTGGAGTGGTGTGCCACTTTCTTCTGTCTCTCTTTGCCCTCTGTGTACGGGACCAGTCTGCGAACCAACAGAGACAGAAAAGATATTCCACATGGACAGAACATCTTAATCAAAGGCCCTGAGGTGAGAGAGTGCTAGGTGGGTGTGTTGGTGCTCAAAGACCAGCCATGAAGGCAGTATAGGCTGTAAGGAAGGAGGGGGGAGGGAGGCCAGGCTGGGGGTAAGAGTGACCTGTTGTGCTTGCCAAGGGGTTTATACAGAATGGGCAGCCATGGAAGATTTTTCAAGGAGAGAGGTGACATGGTCACATTGTTTCTGTGGGAAAGCAAAGTACCTACGGTTTTGGCTGGTGCTCTGTGAGGTGCTAGATTAAACTATATAAAATAGCTGACGTTTGACCATTTCAACCTACAAATGATCCCTTCAGATGATTCAACCTAATACATTTTGGGATTTTTCTTCTGGTTCTGGAAAAGTCTTTGTTGAATGGTGTGTGGTTATAAATTTGAGGTTTGGTTTTTGGCTTTTGGAGGTCCTCGGAAGTACTAAAGAGGTTGAATGAGTATTTAGAATATCTTGGTTTAGCCAATAAGGTGATGAAATTAAATGTTTTAGGCTTGAACTTGATAACTTAAGAACGTAACCCCAGCTACTTCATGGAGATCAGAGGCACTGATTAGTTGTTGATGAAATCAGAAATGTCTAGTATCTCTGGGAAAGGGGGTGGTTAGGGAATGAAGATTAAAGAAGGTCCTTGAGAATAAGAACTACTCGTTGATGAGAGCCAGCATGGATGGAGACCTGCCACGTTCCTAAGCTACCTAGGATGTCCTGAGACTGGCAATTACATTTCTTCATCAACTGTTTTTTGAGTGTCTAAATGTTTCAAGAGCAGTTCCAGGCATTAGACTGAAAACCGATACATTTTGGGGCGCCTGGGTGGCTCAGGTGATTAAGTGGTTGACTTCAACTCCAGTCATGATCTCGTGGCTCATGAGTCTGAGCCCTGCATCAGGCTCTGTGCTAATAGCTCAGAACGCGGAGTCTGCTTCAGATTCTATGTCTCTCTCTCCCTTCCCTGCTCTCACTGTCTCTCTCAAAAAAATAAACATTAAAAAACAAAAAGACATATTTGTGTATCTGGTTCTTAGATTTGGGGCAAAAGTAGAGTGAGTAACCGCTGATTAAACTGTCGTTCAGAGGATTCTCTAGTGTCTTGTTCAAGGATGTGACTAAGTAGTAGTCTATGTGGACACGGGGAGTAGTGGAGAGTGTAACATTTGCTGAGGGCCTGCTGAGTGGCAGACACTGGGATTTTGGCTGATTAGCTTAATTCCTCCCATCTCTGAACAAACTAGGTGTTGTTACTCCTTTTAACAGATGGGAAGACTGATACTCAGAGAAACTGAGAAAATGACTGAGGATCACCCAGCTTGAAGGTGATAGAGCAAGGGTTAAGCTCCACTCTGTTTGTCCTCAAAGCCTGAGTACATTCCCGAAAATGAAGCGATTTTAGGTTTTGCATGACAAACCTGGGGGAGCAAACGCTTATTTGTCCAGGGGCTTATTTTCTCTTCAGCCAGAATAGAACCAAAATAGCGTAATCATAACCAATTGTCGACAATGACCATGCAGGCTGTAGAGTCAGAATTAGAGGGTCAGGGCCAGGCAGCTGACATCACGAAAGGCATGGAAACATTTCCAACCCAAGGTAATGATGCAGCAGCATTTCTGGAGTCAGATCCCCCAAGGATGGCTATGTTACGAGAAAGTACAAAGATGTTGCTTAGAGTCCGCAAGTGTAACGTGACTTGGTCCCAGGTTCGATGAATTTGTAAAAGTTGCATCTGAGAGGTCGTGCTATTAACTTGGATGACATGATTACCATTACCTTGGCTTTTCTGTCCCAAATGCGTGAAAACCACAGCCACAGAAAAGTTTATATGGTTTAAAGCTCATGTCACATGATGTTTTGAGATAAACCATCAGGAAACTGAATTAAAATATGCCAAGAATTCCATTTTCTTAGTTTTCAAAATGACTTTCTGCAGGCTTTTCTCCTGAAAAGGTTTTTGTTCTTTTTAAAAGTTCTGGAGTTTCCGCTAGAGTTTGGTGTGAAGGAAGAAAACCAGCAACTCCTCGTTTGTTTGGTGCCAAGGGTATAGAGCATCCAGAACTGATTCTCTTCATTTTAAAAGTGTATGAACCCTGGAGTGCCTGGGTGGTTCAGTTGGTTAAGTGTTTGACTTCAGCCCAGGTCATGAGCTCCTGGTTCATGAGCTTGAGCCCCGCATCAGGCTCTGTGCTGACAGCTCAGAGCCTGGAGCCTGCTTTGGATTCTGTGTCTCCCTCTCGTGTTCCTCTTCTTCTCTCTCTCTCTCTCTCTCTCTCTCTCTCTCTNTCTCTCCCTCTCTCTGCCCCTCCCCTGCTCATGCTTGCTCTCTCTCTCGCTCTGTCTCTCAAAAATAAACATTAAAAAAATTTTTTTTCTATATAGGAACCCTGGAGCTACTTTGGCATTTATTATTGGTACAAAGAGAGTTCATCACTAATATGCCCACTCCTCCCTCCAGGGGAGAAGTGCCTTTTAAGGTGGCTCTGAAGGGGTACCTGGGTGGCTCAGTGGTTAAGCGTACCACTTCGGCTCCAATCATGATCTCCCAGTTTGTGGGTTTAAGCCCCGCATCGGGCTCTGTGCTGACAGCCAGCTCAGAGCCTGGAGCTTGCTTCAGATTCTGTATCTCCCTCTCTCTTTGACCTTCCCCTGCTCATGTTCTCTCTCTCTCTCTCTCTCTCTCTCTCTCTCTCTCTCAAAACTGAATAAACATTTAAAAAAATTTTAATGGCCCAGAGACAATAGCTGAGACATATATAATTTCAAACAGATCACACCAACCNCTCTCTCTCTCTCTCTCTCTCTCAGAAATAAATAAAACATAAGTTGGCTCTGAAACAGGCTGGTCTTAATGACCCACTAGATATGCTTTCGTGGGGAGTTACTGAACCTGCAGTGCAGTACGCCTGCAGCTGGGCCGCCAGGCCCTTCTCTCCCAAAGCTTGTGAACAACCTTCCTTGTTTGGGGAGTGATCCTTTCATCCCAGATGCAGGACACACCCTGCAGCCAAGCCCTGGCGGCCAGGCTCTCTTCCTTCCTCTTGTCTAAGTGAGAAGCCCCATTAATATTCCTGTCCGTCTTGATTAATTCTGTGCGCAACAATCAAGAGTATTTTGACTTTGGGGCAAATCAAACCATGGTGGACTATGCAACACTGACACGAGGGATAAACATTTATTAAAACAGAAAAACCTAGAGCCTGGGGCTGGTGGGGATGCTACGGAATTAAAGGCATGTAAACAATGAGTTCCAAGTAGAGAAAAAAAAAAAAAAAAAGGAAAAAAAAAAAAGAA
>NW_027551565.1:3731929-3742052 GCF_008692635.1 Crocuta crocuta
GTATTTTTGGGTTCTTCTATTTTTTTAATGGTTTCAAAAATCCAAGTTACAGTGTTGTTAAAAAGAAATTATCTATTTGGTTTTGGAGTGAACAACCATAGGCCATTAATGCACCGATTGGCAGCTGGTGCAAGGACAAGAGTCCCTTTTATTCTTTTACAACATGAACCTATTTTGATTTAGTGCTGAAATGGCTGGCCATTTGTAAGAATGTGATAATTTCGGGGCGCCTGGATGGCTCAGTTGGTTGGACATCAGACTTCGGCTCAGGTCATGATCTCACGGTTAATGGGTTTTGAGCCCCCACCCNGCCCCCTCCCTCCCCCATAAATAAAAATATTTTAAAAATTTAAAAGAATGTAACTACTTTGAAGGAAAATGGCAAAGAGCATGGTTCTCAAAGGTATTTAATAGGCCCTAAAAGTTTGACTTAGAGGAAAAAAGGGTGCTTGGAATATAGTCCTACCAAAGATGCAGTAAAATGTGAGAATTCTGAGACTGGAAAAAAGTCATCTCTCTGATTTCAGTAACAATTCCTTTTTTTATAATATTGCTGGCCTAGAATGGGAATTTTATATAAATGTACAAATATATATAATTTATGCATATTGTGTATATAACATGCAACTTCTAGGATTCTGGTTTGATTAGATGAGGTAGGTAAGACGGGCATTATCCAATTTTAGGAAAGGAGAAAAACGGGACCCACAGAAGTTAAAAGATTTGCTTCTGGTCATGCAGTTAGTAAATAGAAATGCTTGCTGTGAACCCCAGTCTCACTGACCCCAAATGGCTGTTCTCTTTAGGTCATGGGGAAGGGGGGGGTCCTCATTTGCAAGCACAGTGATCAGTTGTCACTCCACACCCACACCAGCCTTCCAGGACACCATTCCTGCTGCTCTAGCAAGCTGTGTGTAAGGAGGCACCTCCTTGAACAGAGCCTTTCTGCTCCCACATGACCTTCCCCTCCAGGCCTTCTGTCATGTCAGTGGTTCAAGGTCTAAAAGACCTACCAGGGCAGCAACTGACATGGGAATCGATTGTCCACTTAGCAGTGGCATCTTAGAGACACGGAAGAGGGGGAGATACCTGGAAGACACAGTGTTAAATTCACTTTTTTTTTTTTTTACAAAGTTTATTGTCAAGTTGGTTTCCATATAACACCCAGTGCTTTTCCCCACAAGTGCAAGTGCCCTCCTCCATGCCCATCCCCCCTCGCACCCCCACACCCACGAGTCCTCAGTTCTCAGCATTCAAGAGTCTCTCATGGTTTGCCTCTCTCCCTTTCCCCCACCATTTCCGCCCTTCTTCTCCCCCTTGTTCCTCCGTCAAGTTCCTCCTAATCCTCCTATACGTGCAAACATATGATATTTGTCCTTCTCTGCCTGACTTATTTCGCTCAGCATAACACCCTCAAGGTCCATCCATGTTGCTACACATGGCCAGATTTCATTGTTTCTCATTGCCATGTAGTATTCCATGGTATAGATAAACCACATCTTCTTGATCCATTTGTCAGTTGATGGACACTTAGGCTCTTTCCATGTTTTAGCTATTGTGGAGAGTGCTGCTATGAACATTGGGGTACATGTGCTCCTATGCATCAGCATTTCTGTGTCCCTTGGGTAAATTCCTAGCAGTGCTATTGCTGGGTCACAGGGAAGTTCTATTGTTAATTCTTTGAGGAACCTCCACACTGTTCTCCAGAGGGGCTGTACCAGCTTACGTTCCCACCAACAGTATAGGAGGGTATAAATTCACCTTCTTGTTGCATAAACTGAAGTTAAACATCAGAAATATCCTCTCCCTCGGGGCACTTTGGTGGCTCAGTTGGTTAAGCATCTGACTTTGGCTTGGTTTGTGAGTTCCAGCCCTGTGCTGACAGCTCAGAGCCTGGAGCCTGCTTCAGATTCTGTGTCTCCTATTTCTCTCTGCTCTTCCCCTGCTCACGTTCTGTCTTTCTCCTTCAAAGGTAAATAAACATTAAAAAAAATTTTAGAAATATTCTCTCCCTTAAGGTTTTGTACAATAATTTCTTGTGCCACAGTTGATTCTGTTCCTCTCTTCATTCATTTGCTCATTCCTCCCCCTTTATTGAGCACCAGTTCCTTGGCAGTCCCTGAACTGGTGAGAGAGCAGATGCTTACCTCGCCCTCAGGTGGTGCCCAGTCCTCCGGGGACAGGGATGGGAGAAAAGGAACAAGTGCTGGTTAGGAGGTGGTAGGTGGCTTAAAACCTGGTGACTCACAGAAAGCAATACAGTCTCTTATCCCTTGCCCTGTGATGTGCTTTGATCATGACAATAGCATTTGATGGTTTTGCCGCCTCCTCCCTGTCCAGTTCTCCTCCAGTGTTTCTGGAAGCTTCCAGAAGGGCTCACGTGTGGGTGTCAACCAGCCTGGTTGGCTTTCCCATGGCATCTGCTGTTCTACCGTATTCTCCTTAGCCTGCCTTATCTGAGTTCTGTCCCACCAGAAACTGGTGCAGCTGTGCTAGGTCAGGAGGTGGGAACTGGGGAGAGTGCCTCTCTTCTTTTTGCATTGCCTCCAGCGGCTGAGAGTCTTCAGTGAAACTGAAACCCATGAGCTCCACTGCCTGCTGGAACCCCAGTGGGCAGTCGGGGCAGGCTGAGCAGGTGCTGGGCCAGCATGGAGTTCAGGGAGAGGGCAGTGGACTGGACCCTCCAGCCACTCTTCCCCTCCTCTGTGGGGCAGGCTCTGAGGGGGGCCTTCAGTCTCTTCAAAGGTAAAGCTTGAAACTCGGTTTTACAAGGAACAAGACTAGCTTCCTTTCTATGGTCAAAGCCAAAATACCTGGTGCAATTACGTTGGCTGAATTAAGGAAAGGACAGCACTTCTTCATCCTAAAGCACCATCACTGGAGGAGCAAAATGATGTAAGATCATTCCCTAATGTGGCAGGAAGATGGAGTTAAAGCAGGAAGGCACTGGAGGTCTGAAATAAAGGGACGTGCAGAAGGGTACATAAGAGAGAGTATGGAGGAAAGGAAAGTAGACATGTAGCAAAGATCACCCCATTTGACCGTGGTGATCCCTGGTTTCCTTGTCACTTGGGGTGCTGGTAAGTATTAGCTGTGCCCAGAAGGCTATATTTGCATGGCAGGATGGTGTCTACCCTGCAACCTATAATTTAGAAAGTGAGGGTTTTATTTTTTTTTTTTTTAAGCAGAGATTACCTGCTTATATAGGAGAAATCTGATGTTCCAAAATATGATAGTTGGTGGAACCTAGGAAAGCATTCCATTCAACACTGCATATTTATTGAGGACTTAATTATGTTTCAGGCATAGTGCTGAACACTCAGCTTGTACATAGAAGATCACAGGCCTGTTTCTTACTATGTAAGCTTGACCTCCAAAGAGTATAAACCAAAACAATTCCTAGAAAGCCCTGCCATGCTTCGCATGTTAACAAAGAACGCATAATACATTTTGTGCCACTCTAGTGGACCTAGGGAAGGAGACCTGGGTGAGGGAAAGGGGAAGAAGGTTTTGTGGTTTTGTTTTTGTTTTGCAATTCATCACAATTGGAGTATGCATATTTTATTTTGTAATGTCAGACCTTAAAATACTTAGGAGTTAATCTGAGAGTGGGCACTCTTGGGACAGACCTGTGTCCTGGGAAAGCAGTGGCCTGGAGCTCAGGGGCTTGTGTTGGGTGCTCACTCTGCTACTTACTATGTTTGTTTACTTGGGCAAGTCATCAATGACCATCCTTCTTCTGATACCTGGATTTCCCATAGACAAAGTTTGAAATTAGGCATGAGCTTCCTGAGATCCTCTCCTTGAGATTTTTAAGATTCTTTGTGGCACTGACATATTGACGTATTTAAGGCTGCATGTTCATCTATTGCTTCATGTCTCAGTTTTTAGATCACAAATACCCAGTGGCATTGGGTATATAGTGGTAAAGACACTAATTTACATATGTGAGGGAGAGCTAGACCACAAACAAGTCAACATTCAAATAAATAAGCATGCAGGACACCTGGGTGGCTCAGTTGGTTAAGCTTCATACTCTTGATTTTTGGCTCTGGTCATGATCTCCCAGTTTGTGAGATCGAGCCCCACATGGGGCTCCATGCTGACAGGACAAAGTCATCTTGGGATTCTCTCTCTCTACCTCTCCCTACCCTTCCCCACACTCCTTTACTCCCTCTCTCCTTCAATGTAAATACTTTTCAAAAAATTATGCAAATAAATATGCCCAACTCGTGAAGTAAACATGTGGGATAATGAGATCAAGAATAATTGTGGAAAGCGGTCCTTCTGAAAAGGAAGTCAGGGATGTATTCTCCTGATTGTGAGATGTATATAATTATGCAATCCTTGTGTAATATATCATAAAGATATTTGCCTTAACAAAAAGGGCTGGTTGAAAATTGTGTGCACATACTTTAGTTCTGTAGGTCTACTGGGAAAAATAGTCTCTGCCCCTCTCTTATTTTTCCTTCTCCATGGAGAACAGCTGCTTTCTACTCCAAAACAGAGGTGTTGGCCCTTCTTTGAGTTTATGGTTTATGGTATTGGGGGTGTGATAGCTTTCTTTTTTTTCCCTGCTCTGGACACAGATAAATCTTTCCCCTCCTTTCAATACAGATTTATCTTCAGTTTGACTAAAACAATATTCAATACTTAGATTTTGCAACACTATTCATGATTGAGCTGCGATTACTTGTAACCACATTTTCTTTTCCTGTATAATCTTTTGCTTTTCCTGAAATTAATAGTTACCTTGCTTTTTGAATGAAGTATACTTCCCATCTGTGTACTTTTTTGTTTCTTTATTTTGAGAGCAAAAGAGTGTGTGTGCATGCATGAATTGGGGAGGGGCAAGGAGCGAGCAAGCAAGGGAGAGAGAGAGAATCTTAAGCAGGCCCTGCACTGGCAGCACTGAGCCAGATGTGGGGCTTGACCTTACACTGAGGCATCATCACCTGAGCTGAAACTGAGAGTCAGACGCTGAACTGATGGAACCACCACGCACCTTCCCATATCCTTTATTCAGCCTTGAGTACTTCTTTATTTAGTGATCTATCCTCTTAAAATATCCATTTATGTTCTCAAAGAAGGCTCTCCTGAATTCTTCAGAGCTAAAGCCTTCGGGATTGACCTCTGCCTGCAGCCCAGCTCTCCCCACTCAGCTCTCCCCAATCCCTCCCTCCCTCGTTGGAATGGTTTCTTCCATCCCACATCTTTTCCTATGTTGATTTTATCCCTCCTTTTCCTGAGGTATATCTTCCGATAGTTTCCTGGAAAAGGGATCATGGGCCATAAAGTTACTGAGACTTCACCTGCCCAAACAGATGGTTATTCTATCTTCCCACTTGCTTGATAATCTGCCAGTATGGATTTCTAGGTCAGAAATCCTTTGCCTTCAGAATTTGGAAGGCTTTGCCCTGTCATTCTACCTTCTAGAGTTGCTGTTGAACCATCCAGAGCTATTTTGATTCTTTGTCCTCTATATATAGCTTATTTCTTATTTTCTCTCTGGAAGCTTTTAAGATCATCTCCTTGGCCCTAGTAAACTGAGATTTCATACCGCATGTGGCATGGTGCAAACCTATTTTTGTCCATTGTGTTGGGCATGCTGTAGGCCCTTTCTGTCTGAACATTCCTGTCCTTCTTCTTGGAAAGTTTTCTTAAATCATTTTATTGTTGATTTCCGTCTCTGTTTTATGTTTTCTCTTCTCTCTCTTTAGAAGTCCTCTAGTTGGAATAGAAAGCTTCCTGAACTGTTGAACATTCTTACTGTTCTTTCTCCTATTTAGAATCTACTTGTCCTTTTAGCTTTCTGGAAGATGCCCTCAATTTTACCATCAAAATTTTTTTGACTTATTTTCTCCTATCCTGTTCTTAATTTACAGCTCTCATTTTTTGTTCTCTAGATGTTCCTTAAAACAAACATTCTTTTTTCACTTTCTCTTATATCTATAAAGCCGCTAGTGAGATTGTTCTGTTTTCTTCTCTACTTAGTTCTGTTTCTTCACAGTCTCCCCTTGTCTCCTTATACAATTTTTTCTCTAACTTATCAGTAAGTGGTAAGTTTTTGTTGTCTGCTGCTCCCATTTAAGAGTGGAAGACCGAAAAGCTGATCAGAAACTTGGAACTTGTGGATGGGGCCTGCTAACTCCAAGCAGATCGCACCAAAAGTGATCTGGCTGGGATATTTTTGTGGGAGACTCCTGATGTTAGTCACTTTGGGTCTTTCCTCTTGACTGGTCACATTTCCTGGTAAGTTTTGCAATCTCTTTCTGGAGAGTGAAAGCCTGAGAAAGAGGGCTGGGAGGTCTAAGCACACATCAAGTGTGACTTCATTTCCCCTCCATTGTCTGTATTGTATCCTTACCCTCAACTGTGCATGGTGCTTCCATATTCAATCATCATCCTTCCTAGAGCTAAACTTCCCACTGGGACCAGGTGGGAGGGAGAAGAGCTTCCCAGTCAGAGTGGAGGGGACAGACTTCTTAAACAGCTTTGGACAGTGTTCCTTATTTGATACCCCATTCATCCACTCTCTAAGGTACCTAGTGGCATGATTTTATGAGCCATTTTTTAGGATTCTGTGGTGTAAATGAGGCTGTTTCTTGGCCTTCCCTCACTAGTTTAGGAAACCTTTCTCAAAACTGCTGTCCCTTTGCACACTTTCCTAGCTTCCAGAATTTTATTGTTGTGGCTTTGTGTTCTTCTTGCCTTTTCCTTTTGAGTTTGTCTTTTTGAAATCACTTTCCTATACCTTCAGTGAGGTTTTCGTTGTATGTCTTAAGCTACCACCTTTTACCTGTATGTCCCCAGATGGAGGCTTCAGGGGATGGAATGGATGTAACATGAGTTGAATTCTGTTTTAAAATGATCACTGAAGTGCCTGGGTGCCTCCATTAAGTGTCTCAGGTCATGTTCTCCCAGCTCTCGGGTTTGAGCCCCACATCAGGCTGTCTACTGTCAGCACAGAGCCCACTTCGGATCCTTTGTCTCCCTCTCTCTGTCCTTCCCCCTCTCACACACTCTCTCTTAAACATTTAAAATGATCACTTCTCTGCTGGGTAGAGAATGGATTGGAGAAGAGCAAGGTGAGGCCCTTTGCTGCAGTCCGGACTAGAAATGACCAGGATGGGCCAAGTAGAGGCAGGACAATTGAAAGAAATGCAGGGCTCCACAATGTGTTTTGTATGTACCAACAAAAGACTAGCTGATGGATTGGATGGGGGAGTGAGGGAGAGCAGGGCAGGGTAGGTGCTGCGGGTTTTGATTGAGCAACCCTGTGCATGACAGTTGATGCTACTCACAATAAAGGGGAAAAGTTGCGGAGGGGGCGTGAAACATTGCACATTAGAGACCAATATTCTATAACTTCATGGCTTTTCAGAGACCTTTGTAGACCTGGGCTCCAAAGACTATAGCACAATTGAGAAAACCATTTTTATATGGTTCTGTTCCCTGGCTCTTCTTTTTCATGATAATAAGTTACAGATGTTTAAATAGCAGAAAGTAAAAAGACTGAGTGTATGTTGGCATATTGCCAACTGCTACTATAAGTAAACATCCTTGTTTACTGTTTCTTCCCATGTAAAACTGTATTACAAAAAGATACGGGTTTTAGTGTAAGAGCTAATCCTAGACGTAACGAAATCTAAACACATGCTTTCTGACTTTAGGAAGCACCCTTACAAATCTTAACACTCCTCAATATGTTTTTCTAATTCTCATTGTAGTTTTTAATATCACTTGACTTGGCTTTTTTAGTTTATTAAGAAAAAAAAATAACTTGTTGATCCAACAAATGGCAAATATTGTGAAGAAACTGAAGTTGCTGTGTTTATTTGAAATTCAAAGTAGGTAATTTGGTAATTCTGTAATCTATGAGCTGCATTATTTTATGGACAGAGGTAGTGATACATAAACAGTTATAGAGGCCAATGCGTTAAAAATACTTCATCGCCCAAAATTGTTTTCTTTACCGATCTGTCTTCTCACAAGACTCCTAGTGAATTCTTTAATTCAAAGTTCAGCTTGGCAAACCACTTCAGGGAATGTATAAACACTATCATGCTTTCATTGATCATTTTAGAGGGTTGCATGCTTACAAAGACATGACCGATTGAGAGCTCCGTTCAAAAGACCTCTGGAGCATACCTCCCACTGAAGTCTAGAAAGCTCTAACCACAATACTCCTTTAAAGATCTTAAAATACATATTCCTTACCAAAGAAAAGATTTCTGTTTGTTTTATAATCAATGAGAAGAATTTGTCCCTAAGATAGAATATGAATGTGTAAATGTAGTGTCAGTTGCTGGAGAAGATGTTGTGAGTGGGAAGGAGAGGAAGGAAGTACCAGATTTCCAAATATTAGATCATAGCTATTTACTTATGCTATCATATGAGAGGGAAAGGAAGTAAGGAAATGATATCTCCTTCATAGTCTAGCTATAAATGCAACGTTACAGTATGTAGAAACCTGTGGATGGTTTTACTTAGACGTAAATAGTAAACAAAAGTGTCCTGGGAGATTAGACAGATAATTTGCCTCCTGGGCCATTCGTTCATCAAAACTGTCACCCCCATCCCTTAAGTGCAAATGTAGATTTGATTTACACAGGTGGTGAACATATGCAAGAGGAGCTAAAAATAGATAAAATTATTCTGAATTCTGGCAAATGTTAATTTTCCTTTAAACAGGGAAATACTGGTTCCTTAGTAGTACTTCCATTTTGGATCTCCATGTCTAGGGAACCTAGATCTTTTCAGAAGGGCCCTTATTTGCCTCCGTCCTGATGCTTTGTAGGAAGGCCAATAAGTTTTTCTTTTCCTACAAGAATTGACCTAACTTCCCAACAGGGCCTGCATTCTTCCTCCACCTCCGACTTGGCTAAGAGGGCACTGACATGGCCAAAAAATTCTATAACTGATGAACAAACAGAAGCCTGCTTGGGAAGAAGGCACAGAATTATTTTTTCCTGCCTTTGTGAATGCCCCAGGAAGCAGAAATGCAAGCCTGGGTGTTCATGTCAGAGTGAAGCTGTAAGTGGGTGTTTTCCCAAGTGCACAGGGGTTGGAGTCTGAAACTATGAATTTTTAAGATAAAATGTAATCATAATCCGAGTTTGAGGAAACCATTTAGGGAGAATGAAGGGTAGGTAGTAATACATACATGCTGAAATACCTGAGTCACCATTCTAAAAAATAAAACCCTAATGTAAAACTATTTGCTTTTCAGAAAAACACAAAAGCTATAGAGAAAAAGGTTTCTTTCAATTCTCTCTCTTTTTTTTTTTTTTTTTTTTTTTTTTTTTTTTTTTTTTTTNTTCCCTTCCTTGATCTAAGAGGTCTTGTGGGTTATTATAGCTTGGGGGAGTCCTCTCTTGCAGAGGATGGCTATGCTCTGCAGATATCTGAAGTCTCCTGGTTCAACTCTTAAACTCATTCAAAATATAATAGTTTGGTGCTAATATCTGCCAGGCACTGTTCTAGGAGCCATTTTGGGAACAGTCAGGAGTAAGCAAAGCAGGTAAGTATCTTTGCTGTGGAGTAGATGTGGGTAATGTAAATTCAAGCATATATTAGGTAGTGGTATGTGCTAAGGAGGAAAATAAAATTCTTTGGGGAGAACAATTTTTTTCCTTTTTAAAATATTCATTTTTGAGGGAGGGAGGGAGAGAGAGGCAGCGTGAGCAGGGGAGGGTCACAGAGTCACAGAGAGAGGGAGACACAGAATATGAAACAGGCTCCAGGCTCTGAGCTATCAGCACAGAGCCTTACATGGGGCTTGAACCCACAAACCTGTGAGATCACAGCCCGAGCCAAAGTCGAGGTTCAACCGACTGAGTCCTCCAGGTTCCCCTGTGCTGGGAAACTTTCTCACTGAGGAGGAAGCAGGAGCCTGGGTGCTGGCAGTAAAGAGTCCCACCTCTGGCAACCATTGCTGAACTGAGGGCGGCCAGCTTAGCTCCTCTGAAGCCCAGGTTCCCAAAGCCACTTGTGTCACCCGTGGAAGATTTGAAGGAAAACAGGTTCTGAAGTTCCAACCCAATGGGCTGAATTGGTCTCTGGGAGCAAAATTCAGGAATCTCCCTTTTTCAGAAAGACCTCCCCCGCCCCCTTCAAAAAA
>NW_027551565.1:3742097-3757590 GCF_008692635.1 Crocuta crocuta
ACTCCAAGTGTGAGACAAGTTTGGGGACCACAGGTCTGTGAATGTGGCTGGAACTTCCAACATGCAGGTGCCATCGCAGCCCTTTAGAGATGGTCCAGGCATTGGCAGGGGGACAAAAATGCAGAAACAACTCTCCTTGTCACCTCACACCTGACAGTTAGCATTTGCCTAAAATCCTCTCCATAAAAATAGTCTTCAGACATCGCCCTCTCTTACCTCCCCTCCCGGCACCCTTCCGTTTGTTCACTCACCACCTCCCTCTCAAGTAGCCACTCGCGTGCTTGTCACTGTGGTGTCTGGTCGCGGTACAGACCTGCCTGCAAATGGGAATGATTTAGTCTACAGAATCGCAAAACTCCACAGCTCTAGGACTTGGCCTTTATACTGAGGCACGTATGACTTCTTAGTTGCTTCCAACATACTCTATTTACCAAACCCCACCAACTGCTCACCAGTTTCCTGACGGGGCAAAGACTGAAGTGGGATCTGGTAAAAGGCTGAGGTAAATGAACATTTTTATGAAATTGCAGTGCTGCTGTTCTCAAGTGCGGGTGATGACCTGGGGGCAGGGGCAGGCTGTGCTCTTCGTGAGGAGTGCAGGTTGACAGCCATTTGCTGTCTGTAGACTGTTGTCTTCACAGGAAGCCCACACGAGCCACTTGAACAGTTTATTGGTTTTAAGCCCTTCGGTGAACTAACCACTTTCTCTGAATTACTTCTAAACAACTGATGTTTCTAGATGATAGCAGGGCAAGCTTCAGTCCCATGTGTCTGGAATCAGCTCAGATTTTGAATTTTGAATTTTAGAAGTCTAAGTGAGGTTTGCTGAATGGACAAAAATGGTCATTTTGCTCTGAATTTATTATATGCTTAAGAGAGAGAATGAAACTGCTCAGTAGCTGCTTTTTTACTACCTAAGCAATTAATGTCACTTGTAGAATAATTTGGAATCGCAGCAAATGTAAAGGAAAGAATAAAAGGTGCCTGTGTTCTTACCATACAGAAATGTTTGATGTTTTCAGGAACAGCCTTCTGTTCAACACATACAGACACGCGAATGCACACACACGAACGCATACAAACACGTACAGGAACACACATGAACACACATTATACGTGTTTTGTAACTTGTAGAAACAATGATTCTGCAGCTTTGCCTGCAACGCTTGACCTCCCTCTAGTAAGTGGCTGTTTTCTCCCCATTTAATGTCTCAGATCAAATGTCCCCTCCTCAAAGGGAGCTTCCTGACTACTCCGTCTAATGCACCCATTCTCCAGTCATTCCCTGCCCCATTACCTCCTCTCTTCCCTTCAGAGTTAGTTTCCTCGATTCCTGGCTCTCTTCTGTATGGGGTGAGGCTGTCCCAGCCAGGACCCTCTCTGTCCTATCCCACTGTATTCCCATCTCCTAGAACAATGCCTCATCCAGAGCAGGGGGTTAACAGCTATTGGTAGAACAAAGAAGGAGATGACAGGCTGAGGGGGGGAATGAGCAAATGAGACTGTTAGCCTAGCGGGCGGGAGGCACAGCAGAGAAGGGGAGCCACTGATCCCGGTCCAGCAACCATCATGGAGTTCAGGAGGCCCTTCTGAGGACAATCCCATCACTCCTAATGGGCCTGGGAGGAATCTTCTGGGCTCTGCCTGGCTGCTAACAAATGACAAGTAGCAAAAAGTGAGTAAGAGTGTAAGTCTCAACCCTGATTGACAGTTTGGTAGACTTCAAATGATTCTACAATTACCTTAGATTCATAACCTTTGAGCTCAGGTACCTCATTTTTGGTTACAGGTTTGCCTCTTTCAGATTAATTGTTTAGACTGAATATTTGTCGTTCATCAATTTCCAGGAGTTGACTCTAGAAAAACACAGGTAATTTTTCCAAGTGGCATTGCCTTTTGTCATGGATTTGGCTCACTGGCATATTCTTGCCTGTGATATAAAATTATGAAAAATGAACAATATGTTGAGATATGAAATTATGCATGAATGCTCAGACTATAAACTAGCTGACGATGAGGTTATTATGAAAAATGTCAACAATAATACTTTGCTTTCATGTCACAAAGCACCTTGACTTGAGGCAGGCAGAAAATTAAATGTTCCTTAAGTTTTCACACTTTGCAGGGGCGGGGTGTGGAGAAAAGAGAATGTTACTACTCCCATTTCAGAGAGAAGATAATTGAAAAATAAGTATTTTGATCAAATATTAGTGTAGGAACAGTAATAAGCCTGGAGGACTTTATCTACTATTCCGTTCTTTCTAGAGGTTAAAGGCACACCCATACTGCATGTGAAATACATAGTGAATTTATACATAAAAGGAGCCATTCTGCTACTTCCTTGGCTTTTTTGGTAGTTATTGGGGAAATACTTTTTATTGTCTCTTCTTTCAAGCTTAATGTAAATATAAAAAGATTAAATTTAAGGCAGTAGTTTGTACTTCCAAACGATCATTAAGGAAATCCGTATTGTTGCTGTTGTCAGGAGCTTCTCAGCACTCAGCTAGTAGAGACCACGCTGAGTGAAACTGGCAAGTAGTTAACTTTGTCGGGTTCCTCTTCCCTCCCAAGTAAGTTTCCTTCCCTGACTATCATTCCTGTGCGGTGGTTGCCACCTCTCTAAACGTCAGCCCAGGCTCTAGGCCAGAGCCTCTGGAATGCTCTTCCATAGGCCTCTGCGGCCTTCAGAGAGGCTGTGCTTGGAACCTTGTCTGAGCAAGTCCTTTTGTACTTGCTCTCATTCACAGCCCACCATTTCTTTCATGGCCTTTCTCATAATCGGCAAGGGACTTGATTTGTATTTGTTCATTATCAGTCCCCTCCATAGGATGTAGGTTTCATAAAAGCAAGTGGTCAGTCTTGCTCCTATTTTGGGTCCTCTGTGCTCCAAACCAATGTGGAGCAGGTCTATACCCTCTTTGCTGGGTATTTATTCAGAAAGGGCATAAGAATGCCTTTGAAGGAAGGGGGAAACCAGGCTTCGTGAGCCAGAGATACTTTTTTAAACTCCAATAGCTGCACCATTTCATGAGAGAAACAAGGAGTGTCTCTCTCTCTCTCTCTTTCTCTCTCTCTTTCTCTCTCTCTTTCTCTCTCTCTCTCTCTCTCTCTCTCTCTCTCTCTCTCTCTCTCTCTCTCTCTCTCTCTCTCACACACACACACACACACACACACACACAGCTTATTTATAACTTAAGTGAGTAATAGCAGGCATAATTCATGATCTTAAAAACTATTTCCTGTAATAGACACATTATGACTTCATGGTTCTCCAAAATGTATTTGCCCACCTTTGCAATGAACACAAGCCTTGGGGTTAAGGAGCTGCAGCTCAGCTGAGGAAAGGCACTTTCGGTTGTAAAACACTTTGACACATCTGAAAGAGCTAGTGTCCTTTATCTCTGTCCTTTTTTTAAACTTCCTTCTTCCTCTCTCTCCCCTTTATCCTCTCTTAATTCCCTTTTTTCTTACATGAATTAGGTTATATCAAAAAATATACAAGCAGTAATGCTATTAAAAATAATATAATTTAAAAGTCAAATGGCATTTAAGGATTTATGTATCAACATAAGGCAATTTCTTGCCCCAATATCTCCATTTCCCTAACTCCCTGGTCCCTGAAACCATCACTTTGGACACTTCAGACTGTTCCTCCCTGAATTTCTAGATCTCCATACTTCTTTTTTTTTTTTTTTAATGTTTTATTTATTTCTAGGAGAGAGAGAGAGAGAGAGAGAGTGAGCAGGGGAGGGTCAGAGAGAGGGAGTCACAGACTGAAACAGGCTCCAGGCTCTGAGCTGGCAGTCAGCACAGAGCCTGACGCGGGGCTCGAACCCACGAACCGCGAGATCATGACCTAAGCGAAAGTCGGACGCTTAACCGACTAAGCCACCCAGGTGCCCCTAGATCTCCATACTTCTGTATAAGATGTGAATGCTGTTCTCTTCTGATCAATCTAAGACCTAACTTATGTCTAATATGGTAGAGGAGGGCCTGACTCCTTTCTATCCCCATCCCCTCTGCTTCTTCTCCCCTTTTCTCCTAACATAATTCTACTCCTATTCTCCTACTGCAATTCCACTCCAATTTCTGATTAAATACATAATCATTGTTAACATTATTATCCCTGTGAAATCTTTATTCCCTGAAATTTGTAGTACATGGGTTCTCCAGGCCAGACCCTGACACCAGGATTCTGGCACCAGTAGCTTACTGGGGAGGCCCAGGGAACACCAATAGGGAAATAAGGAAGTGATCAAGGAAGGGAAGGGAGTAATAAGGGGTATGTTATCAAGTGCTTCCCACTATGAGTAACTGGAGTTTGATCCAGTGGGGTGGGGGAGCACTCTGGGAAATGGTGTGGAGCACACCACTCAGTGTCCTCCCACCTGGAGGGCGAGGGAGCTGGGGTATTTATGTACCAGCTCCTATCAGTCATTTGTGGAAGGCTGTGCCCCAGGACCGTGCATTCCTCAGCACTTCCAGCCCGCTGTGTGCAACTGCTGGCAGTTGGAAGGTGGCCAAGAACACCAACTATATAGTTCATTATGATTATGTTTCCATCTTCTAGTTTTTTCCTGAACTAATGATTGCCTTTGAAAATCTGCTTAAATTTCTTCTTACCTGTTATAAATTCCTCCCACAGCTTCCAATAGCTTCTCAACACAACGCTGTACACAATTAATTAGATCAGGTAATCTGCTCCAGTTTTTCCTTGTAGACATCCTGGAGGCCTCTGTTATCCCCTGTGGACTGCACATGCTCGGATCTTTCACACAGATGACATCCCGGGACTGCCTGTGCTGTCGTGCCAGGAATCTGCTGTGCCCTCTGAGTTGGTCCCTGGCTTCCGGGTCTAAGTGTATTTCTTCTTTTTGGTTTATTTCTTGGTGGAACACCTTGTTCAGAGCATAGTCGGGTTAGAAGTCCATTTGGGGGAGAGTGTCTCCTGAGTCCTGCTTTTTCCATTGTGCTGGTTACCTCCCTGGCCTCTGCATTGCTTCATTCTCGCATCTACCTTCCTACTGTCAGGGACCGTTCCTTCAACAAGGTCCCGTGTTGGATCTCTTCTCTCTCTTTCTTTCTTTCTTTTTTTTTTTTCCTATGTTTTTATTTTTCATCGATTATTCCCTCAGGTTTATTCCTCCCAGTATCTTAGAAAAGGTTCTGGGGCGGCGGTGGTGAATGTTTTAAACCTTGAATGTCTCAATATGTCTCTATTTTCCTCTTGTTTGAGGCATTACCTGGACAAAGAGTTCTATGTTGGGAATAATTTACACTCAAGGTTTGGAAGACCTTTCTCTGTAGTCTTCTACCTTCCAATGTTGTCATGAAGAAGCATAAAGCAATTCTGATGCGGAAACCCTTGTATCTGGCCTGTTGTTGATGTTAATTCTAAACCTCTAGAAGCTTTAGAATCCCTTCTTTGGCTCCCATATTCTGCAACTTTATGATGAAGTCACTTGGTGTGGGCTGATTTGTGTCCCTTGTGCCGTGTGCTCTGTAGGCCAGATCCTTTTAATCTGGAAACTCCTGTCCTCAGTTCTGGGAAAGGTTCTTAAATTATTTTGTTGATTCCCACACTCCCCCACTATGTTTCCTCCTTTCTCTTTCTGGTGCTCCTGTTATTCTGATGACGGACTTGCTGCTCTGGTCTTCTAATCCTCTATTTTTTCTCCTACTTTCTATCCCTTTTCTTTTTAAGATCTCCTTTCTGAAAAACTTTATCTTCCAATCATTCCACTAGTTGTTTTTTTTTTTTTCATTTTAGATAACATCTTTTAAATTTCTGAGAGCTCTTTTTAGTTTTTTGAATGTTCACTTTTAAAAACATCCTGTTAGTAGTATTTCATGGATGCAATATTTTTCTCTTAGACTTTTAAAAAAATGTTTATTTTGAGACCAAGTATGTGTGTGCACGTGCAAGTTGGGGAGAGGCAGAGAGGAGAAAGTCTCTTAGCCTTTTGAATAAACCACTGATTTCAGTTGTCGTTGTTGTTACATTTTCTTTGCATAATCCTTCTTTTCTAGTTGCTTTTTTCAGCTTTGATATTGATTGCCCTGTTTTGATATGCTTTACACACTGAAGGCTTTCCAAGATATTTGATAATACTTGAGTGTCTATTTTTAAGAGTGAGAAACTAAAACTGATTGGAAGCTCCAAGTCTATATGTGGAGTGGAGTTTGCTGATTTTGGGCTTCACTGAGGAGTGAACTATCTGGGCCCTTCACAGGGAAATCTCCAAAGCTTGGGTGTGTTTTGTCAGGGTGGCATTACTGTTCCTTTTAAAGACTTGAAATTACATTTTCCAGATCTGCCTTTCCTCAACTTGGACTCAGAGGGAAACTTGCATAAGATTTGGAAAGCAGAGGTGAAGTAGGAGGCATTACTCACAGAAGTCAGTGATCAGAGACCATGACATATACACATAGAGCCCAGGTGGGCTCTGGGGCTCTCTTCCCAACTACTGACCCCACTATTTAAGAGTGTCTCTCAGCCACCAAGTGCTTGACCGCGATCCCCACAGAAGCTGTAGCTTTCATAGACCCGCCACGGGCTCTCCATTTATGATTGCACTTGGGTGGCCAAATATGGGGTCATTCTGAAAATTTCCCATATGCTCCATCCTTGCCCATCCTTCAAACTGTCTTGAATGTATTTATTTCTTATCACTGCTATAACAAATTGCAACAATCATAATGGTTTACAACCACACAAATTTATTCCCTTATGGTTCTGGGGGTCAGATGTCTAAAATTAATAGGTCTTTTTCTGGAGGTTTCAGGGAGAAATCCATTCTCTTGCCTTTCTCAGCTTCTAAAGGCCAGCTACACTAGTTGGCTCCTGGATTTTTTTTTTTTTTCTGCCCTCAGTATGTGTCACTATAACCTCTAGTTTTGTCTTCAAATCCCCTTTTTCTCGTTTTGATCCTCCTGCCTCTCCTATAAGGACTGCTGTGATGACATTAGGTCCATCCAGATAATCCAGATTAATCTCTCCATCTCCAGATTCTTCTCTTAATCACACCTGCAACCTTGACCACAAACTGACAGGTGACCTAACAAGGCTCTTAATATAACTCACTGGGTTGTAAACATATATATATACGGGGTGTGCATGTGCATATATATACACATATACACGTGTGTGCATACGGGCGCACGTGGGTGCGCATGTATGCACATCTACGTCTATATGTGTATATATACATGAATGAACCTAAAACTCTGTTCATTCAGTTTTGTGTTACAAAATGCCTTTCTCTGGGAGGATATTATATACATGTAATATAAACCAAGAAAAGCATTTTGCAACACAAAACTGAATGAACAGTTTTAGGTTCTGTTGTATTCTGTGTGGTAGGCTCCTTGCCCGTACTTCTAACTGACGAGTTAGTAATAATGACTTCTAGTAATCAGCTTGGACAGGAAGAGATTTATAGTTTTCAAATTTTCACATTCTCCTCTAGAAGAGGAAAACTGTATTACTGATTTCGGAAGGGATAAAAAAATCTATTAGAATGCACATAGGTTTGGATATGTGGCTGAACCTGAATCCGTTAAAATCACTCTTAGTACTTGGGCTTTTGGATGATTCAGTTGTCTCACTGGGCCACTTGGACTCCATTCAATGCAGTCCTGGAAAATCTTCAGTGTGTACCTTCACTAAAAGTTGGAAAGAGGTATGGAATATGTATATGACAGTCAAAACTAGGCAGCATCCAAACTCTAAGTCAACAAAGGCAGTAACAGAAGCCCAGCATTTCATGCTTTGTCATTAATATATATTGTGTCTTATTACAGAATGTTTTGAGGTAAAGAATATTACTTTTCCCTATTTTTAAAAAAATTTTTAAAAAAATATTTTATTTCTGAGAGGGAGAGACAGCGTGAATAGGGGAGGGTTAGAGAGAGGGGGAGATACAGAGTCTGAAACAGGCTCCAGGCTCTGAGCTGTCAGCACAGTCTGACACGGGGCTCAAACCCACAAACCACAAGATCATGACCTGAGCCGAAGTCAGACGCTTAACTGACTGAGCCACCCGGGTGCCCCAACTTTCCCCTATTCTTAGTGCACTTTTCTGGGAGGTTGTGTTTGTAAGATAACTATGGTTTCATTTGCTGTATTTGATCAAGAACCAGCAGGAGAGTTAATGAATATAGTGAGGACTGATGAACAGAAGTGATAACAAGGATTTTTTTTTTTAAAGTCTATCTGTGATGCTGATTTGGGTTATGAGAACTAAATTATTGAAGGACTCTAAGTGAAACCATGATGGCTTAGAATTAATGGAAACTCTGAGAGACTGATGGCTACATTAAGACTCAATTCATTCTTTCTCTTAACCCTGTTTTTTTTTTAACCCTGTTTAATAAAATTGTAAACTCAAGTTGGAAGGAGCGCTTTCTAACTTCTGTATAAATGCATAAAAATCATTCCAAAATTTAGTAGGTTAAAACAGCAACCACTTATTATTGCTCATGAGTCTGTAGTTGACCAGGAGAAAATCTATTGGTCTTGACCAGGTTAGGGTTATCTTGGCTACACTCAGATAAGCATCTACAGTGAGTTGGCAGATTGGCTGGGCTGGCTGGTTTGGGAAGACTCTCTTCCATATCGTTGCTCATCCTCCAGAAAACGAGCCTGGGCTTGTTTACATGGTTGCAGGGGTCTGAGGTAGCTTTGAAAACCTGCAAAGACTCATGGGGCCTAGGATTGAAACTGACACACCACTTCTGTTGCCTTCTCTTGGCCAAAGTAACTGACAAAGCCAATCAGCATCCAGGGCTGATCCCAACGGCTGAGAGAAACCCACTAATATAACAACCCAATTAGTGTTTTCCTGTATTTTCTCCACCTGGTGAGCCTTGTTTCCCCTGGAAAACTCTTATTCATCCTTCAAGGCCCAGTTCAAGGAAGCTTCTGTGGGAAAACTTCTCTGGCCTCCCCGCAGCAGCGTGGGCACACTCCGGTGTGTCCCCACTGACTGCATTGCTATTGTCTATTTATAATAACTATATTGCTATTTTCTGTTTATAATATTGCTATTGTCTGCCCTGAGGACAGGGACTTTTTTCTAACCTTCGTATCTCTAGTTCCCAGCATAGTACTGGGCCTAACAAATAACTTTCTGATTAAAGAAGGTCATGGCCATTTAATTTCCCCCATCTACATTGTCTTCATGCTGTCCTCCTGAAGAGACTTTTTCCCTGCCTCTTAATTTCTCTCCCTTGGATGCCTTAACAAAAATTGCACTATTTGTCAAGTTATAATCAATAGAACAATTATACCCTGTTCTCTCTGCTTTGCAGGTTGAGTTTTAAATGTCAAGTTTACTAGTTACAATAGAGCATTTCTGCTTTAATTTTTTTGCGTGGGGTGGCTCTGTTCTATATCCTTTTTATGGTACAGTTATAAGTGCCCAGGTTCTTAGGATTTGAAAGCACAGAAATACTTATGGTCAAATGTTCAGAACTCCCTGGTAGTTGTGTAGTACTTGGCTTTTGAAAATACTTTTGTTTAACTGGCGATTTGGTGTCAGGGCGAAGTTGTTACATAGTTCTGGGGGCCTATAGTGACGTTTTCCTTTTGTAACAAACACCTCTCTTTCACAGCATTTGCCTCTTATTGTATGTTCTTGCTTAAGAGTATAAACACTGTAGAATGAGTATAGTTAAGACACCCTGTGGTTGAGCAGGATCAAAGTTGATATGTAGTTCCAGGTCCTCTTATTTTATAGAAGTGAGAATGGAGACTCGCAGAGGTGAAGTGAACTGCTTAAAGTTACTCAATGAATTTAGGGCTTTAGGAACAGGATTTGTGCAGTTAGAATAATTCAGAAATGTTCTGGAGGAACCAGCTGTCTAGCCAGATGGCTCTTTCCCTCCACTTAAACCAGGTGAAGTCCCATGTGCGAAAAGTCCTCCCTTAATGGATATCCATCCTCTTTGAGAATGCATCATTTGTATCCTGAGGGCTGAGTGTGGAGGACAGCACCTTTTTGACTGGACCAGGAGTTCATGCCCATATCTGAGGAGCCTTCCTGTGGGTCGTTCATCTGGTTAAATGCAAATCACTGGGCACCTTCACGGATGTCCTGAGTTACTGGGGCCTAGGGACAAAAATCTGTAATTTTAGCAAGTGCCCAGGTGATACTGATGTACTATGGAGCCTGAAAATAATAATGTCAGTCAATGATAAATGCCATGGAGAAAAATAGAGAGGGGATAGAAGGTGTGCTATTTGAATGAGTAAGTTAGTGATGTCTTTGACAGAGACTGGAATGATAAGGATAAGAAGTGGCTGGCTATGTAAAGGTCTAGGATAAGAGGGAATAAGAAAGAGTAAATGCCGAGGCCTGCCCAGGAATGAGCTTTGCAGGTTCAAGGAGAAAGAAGACCTTGCTAAAACAGTCTAATGATTTCCTATCAATCTTAGAAGAAAATCTAACCACCTTACTAGGCTCTGTAAGATGTAGTATGATCTGGTCCCTGTCCATTGGCAAGAACTAGTGCCATGGCCACACATGGTCGTGGGGGTGGTAAGAGTCGCTGGGAAATGTACTCTCTAGTTCAGCAGGCATTTCTCAGCACTGGCTCCACACTATGGAACGGGGAGCACAAACCTTTAGGGGAATCCGCTTTAGTAAGATCTCAGTAGGATGAGCTGAAAATTGACCACTGGATTCAGCAAAATGAAGATCATTAAGCCCTTGACCAAAAGTGTTGGAGTGAAGCCAAGGGAGAGTTTGATCAGGTTGATAACTTTTAGAGGATTTCTATTAGAGGTGAGTGAATAACATGATGACTGGAGGGATGTGGGGTCTGAGAGATCCTTTTTTGGGGGTTTTTTGTTTTTGTTAACTACAGTTTCCATAGCATCTTTGAATACTGTTGGGAATGATCCGGTTTGGAGGGAGAAATGGACAACGTAGAAGAGGGCAAGGTCAAACACTTTGAGAAGGGAGGAGAAGGAATCCAAGGCACCAGGGTGGTTGGCCCTATGGCACCACAGGGACAGTTCTCTTCTCAACAGAGAAAAAGAGCTTATTCAAAGAGCTTATAAGGAGTGGAGTCAGGATCCAGTCAGGTCTGTCTCAAAGCCCATTTGATAAATTTGCCTAAAGCCAGCTTTTATTCCGGAAAAGGGATTTCATTTTCTCCTCTTCCATTGTGTGCCATATGGGCCTTTGCTCCCAGATCCCATGGTTCCAGCTAATACCATCTATTCAACAAGGTTTTTGTGCAACCACTCTGCAAAGTGTGGTGTTCCCGAGTGTATGGTGTGGCATGTGGATGAGGCGTAGTTAGTGTCAGTGAGTAGCTGTTCTCTTCTTTACCCCTGGATAGAGCAGCTGTCCACACTCCCAGGAGAGCTGATGGTTTTGACTATTGGGCCACCATCCTGGGTGGGGACTTGGAAGGAGGGCACTCTGTCATGAATGAGTGGCCTCAGGGGATGATGAAAGAGCATGTCTGCCCTCTCAGCTAGATAAGCCAAAACATTCTGTGGATGAATGGGTGACAAATGTCACAGTCAGACCTCTCTCAACACCCAAGCCATCTACAAGATAATGCCTCCTGTCATAGAACTAGAAATTCCTTCAAATTTCAGTTATCTTGCTAGAAATTGAGAAGTGGTTTTGTGCATGTATGAGGAATCCCTGTTTGTTTTAATATTTTGCCTGCATAGATTTTCCTGAATCTACTGGATTTCACATCACTCTTTGATGCATATCTAAAAAGTTGTAAGGTGCTCATAGGGGGATCTTTATGAAAAATAGAAACTCAAATTTAGATATCCACCTCATTGAAGAGTGTGGGTTACAAAAAAGTGACTTGCTAGGTGCCCCTTAAAAGCGAGATACTGGGGACATGACCAGCAAAGAGACCACTTGAGTATGCTTACTTTGTACATTTCACTAGTCTGTGTGAGGTTATTTTTAAGTGACTTCTGTGGCAAACTGTGTTCTGAATTCCAGGCAATGGTTTTCTGCAAAGTTCTGCAGTGCAAAACATGTGAAAGTAAGTATGCTCAAATGCCTAAATGTCCTTATTACTAATATTTAACGTAATTAGCTGAAATAGACAAAAGATTTTGGGTGGAGTGAAAGGCTAATAAAGACAGGACCAGGATTAACACTAGGGGGGGGCACCTGGGTGGCTCAGTAAGTTAAGCATCTGACTCTTGATCTCCGCTCAGGTCATGATCTCAGTTTGTGGGTTCAAGCCCCATGTCAGTCTGTGCACTGACAGCCTGGCGCCTGGTTGGGAAAATTACCCCCTTCGCCCCCTTCACCCCCCCATGTGTGGATGCTCTCTCTCTGAAAATATATATATATAAAAAAACCACTAGGGCTAAATTTAGTATGGAGAAATATACAACAAAAAGTTCTCTGTATTTACATGAGAAACACAAACTTTGAGCTTCTTGGTGACCAGCGATAAGCGGGAAAATGTGATTAATTCTAAGATTCATAGTCCATAAAGTACAATCCTCTTGTAAATGAGAAGCTTTAAAGCATGTTAACGGAAGGCCTGCTTTTGAAACTGGCCATAGCAGCCTTGGGGGAGGCGGAGGATCAAATCTGTACAGGCCTGTGGGCTGTGCTGGACACTGCCTGGGCCTCCCTGTTTCTGGGCTCACATTTCTCTGTTCTCTCTTGGGTTGATCTGGTTAGTTTCCTGGTGCTCTGTTCTGTTCTTTTTGGTAGCACAATGGCTGCCTCTTGGCTCCAGCCTGAGTGGTTCTGGCTCTTTCTTTAGCCCTCTACCTATACCTGCTGCCTTGTTCTTTTCTTTTTTTTTCCTTAAATAGTTTATTGTCAAGTTGGTTTCCATATAACACCCAGTGCTCATCCCAACAAGTGCCTTCCTCTATGTCCATCACCCCCCTTCCCCTCTCCCCCACCTCCCACCCCCCTCAGCCCTCAGNAGCAGTGCTATTGCTGGGTCATAGGGGAGTTCTGTTGCTAATTTTCTGAGAAACCTCCACACTGTTTTCCAGAGGGTCTACACCAGTTTACATTCCCTCCCAGTGTAGGAGGGTACCCCTTTCTCCACATCCTCACCTCTGCTGCCTTGTTCTGACTCGTGAGACATCACATGGCCTTCCTGGCCTGCTCAGAGCTGAAGCTGGCTTCCCACTTCAGTCCTAGGCTCAGATCTCCAACTCAAACAGGGGTACATCAGGGAACAGTTGCCTGCTCTAACATGTAGTTACTTATATAGTATTCAACTTTTGCCTTATGGATGCATTTGAATCATTCTTAATGAAATTTGATGCATTTTTAAATGTTTAATGTTTGTCCCTTCTTCCAAGTACTTGATTAAGTTTATGGCTGCAAAATGACAAAATGATAAAGCTCAGACCAAGTCAGGGTGGTGGCATGCCTTCTAATTTGCATTTGTGATTTGCCATATATAAGTTGAGGTAGTATGTTCTGCTCTAGTCCTCCATGCTTTGAAAGAGGAAGGGAGGGAGAATGTTATAAGAAAACAGCAATTGTATTAAATATTTGGCTATATATCACAATGCTGACAGAGCTATGGAAACAGGTTTGCCCCTGGATCGAGCACCCTGTCAGCATTCCCAGAAGAGCTGAGAATTTTTGTCCATCTGGCCACATTTCTGGATCTGGGCCTGGGAGGAGTGTCCCTTCCATGTGTAGGTGGCCTCAGAGGACGATATGGTAAGGCGATTTCCGCCTATTCAGTGTAGTCAAAGAGTAAGAAGGAGCCCTACATTTCCATAGATAGGCTCCTTGAGATTAGATATTCTATGAAATTAAAATTTAGGCTGTTAACTATACCTTAAAGCTGTCTATAAAAATTTATAGTTTGACCCATTGTAGGTAAAACCATACTTAGTGTCAAAATCTGTGTTAGTCCAATCTATGTTGGAGACCAAGAGCTTGTATTCTTCATAGTCTTTAGAAGGCTGTTCCACATCCTTCTGCCCTGGTCCTCTCTGGTGACAATTTTAGTTTCCTCATTGCTGATGAGATGGGCCTTTTTACTGAGCTGTGAGGACTCCCAAGAAATGGAAAGTCCTTAGACACTTGGCATGGCAGATGAGAATCAACTGGCTTTCTCTGTTGGAGGGCATCTTGGAGTCATACAGCCGAGGACACTTGCCTGAGATATTGCTGCAACATCTTGTAGGAGGGAAACATGTGCCCAGGCTGAGAGCGATACACACGTGGATCTGTCCCCTGATGGTTCAATAATGTTTAATATTATTCATACCAGAACTAAATCACTGGACTGAAAGTGATGTCTTTTCTTTTATCCCTTATCAGCATATGTTTTTCCCTTGGTTTCTCACTGGGTGGAAAGTAGAGCAATACTGTGTATAGTTGACAAGCCAACACTTTTATTCTTCTGTTGCTCATTCTTTTGGTGTTTGAAATTCTGCCTAAATCTACAGGAGAGAGGCACAGCTACTGGATTTATCTTTGACAGCCCTTTATTTCAAGCAGCTGACATCCTTTGATTGAAAGGCAGTGTTCATATGGTATACCAAATATTTTCTCTTCCTTCAATATATGGAGTTACTGAGACTGTCTTTAAAGTATTCTCTAGAAATGGCAAATAGATTAGGAGTGCCTCTTGGCTCACTTCAAATAGATGGGAGAAAATACCCAGGGCCCTGAAGATAAGGTGGCTCTGGAAAGCTGAGTGCCCGGGATGCATTACTTATAATGTTCCCCATCCTAATCCCCCAAAGTAGTCAGGAAGGACTCCTGTCTTAGTGCGGGAGCTTGACTGGGGACTTAGGGCAGAAGAGAATCAACAGTTTCCCAATACACATCACTTTATAAGCTTTTATGTACTGCCTACTGGATTTTCTGAACAAGCTCACCCATCAGTCACCCCATGTCTGAATTCTGTTAAACAATCCTAGGTATTCCTTCTTAACACAGCCTAAAACCCTAAGCTAATGAAAATCAGAACTGTTCAGGGAGCAAGACTTCTCTTAGGAGTGGCCAAGAAAGGGTCAAATTAACAGATTATTCAATGGCACATGGAGCAGTAATATTTGGCTGGGCTTCTAACATAGCTGTAATTAATAACTTGGGTGTTATTGAACATACATAGAAGACACTTACAAGGCAGGCTGCTGTGCCAGGCTTGTTTATGAAGACTGGCTTATTTCAGTTTAAAGGAGCCATTTAAGATCATCAGTTGATTTGTTTTTTGTTTTATTACTATTTTTTTTATCACGTGATCTCAGAAAGTATAGATACTTTCCTGAAGAAGCTGGATACATAGCTGATGCTCTTTGCTGGTGAGCTTTGGTAACTGTGCCCCCTCCACAGGCTCCCCTGGGCTCCATCCTGTGCTGTGGGCCATTGGCTGTCTCTGGCATCAACTCTGCCTCAGTTCTGGCCCTGGGCTTGTTGGGAGCAATTGTTGAGTGCTATTAACCAAGTGAGCAAGGAACCAGAATCAACCTAGACTGTTAAAAATAAACAAAAAAAAAAGACTTTGT